>NC_051401.1:46495058-46510058 GCF_015228065.2 Penaeus monodon | reverse complement strand
ATATAATACAAATACCAGAACTAATATTCATATACTCTCAAAAGTCAACATATGGAATTCGTTTCTTGCTATACCCACCATCTTCCTGATGTCTCCGCAGATGGCGTAAGTCTTGTACTGTCCAGTCATGCGGCCAGTGGTTTCATCAACCTGGAAGAAAAACAAGAAAAATGTTAAGTTTCACTACACAACTGAGTTTGGGAACCTAATATACTATTAAATATTTCTAATTGGCCAAATAATCACCTATCCTAAAAAAATAAAAATCTGTGCATGCTTTTGGGCTCACCTCGGCAAAGTTGATCTGGATGGAGGCATGGTCCTTGGCATAGATGATGCGGTTGGATGCCGAGCACTTGCGGGGCACGTACAGGTCAACGTATTCACCAGCGTCGTTCTGCATGATGGTGTTTGTAGTGGTTACCTGTCTGGAAGGCAAAAAGATAAAGGATTGGTTGCAAGACAAAGGAAGCATCATTCTCTCCATCTTACTATTTGATCACTTTTTTTTTTTTTTTTTTTTAATATTAACCTAATGCTGACAAGTGATTTCCCAATATGCAAGCCCTCTCTCCTGGGTTGTATTAATAGTGGCCTGGGCCCCACTGCTGGGGGTTCGTGTCGTCATCCTAGTGTGTGTGGCATGACCAAACATGCCCCAGGAAAACAGGATTTACGCATCATGGCATGTATGTACATGCCACCCGGAATTTAGTCCAGGCATGCCATTTACCTTTAAAGACTCAATAATGTCCCCATACACCATTCCAAATGAATCTCCAGCTTTGTATCCTACAAGATACATTGGATGATGAAGTTCAACTATGTTCATTGCAACACTGTTTGGGAGAGCAAACTTATGAACAGTTCTCTGGAACCTTCCTATGATGCAGAACTCTGTATGTTGAGGACAATAAATAATTCTCTAAGTAATTTTTTTAAACATCATATACTTGTAAATACCCACTAAACAAACATTAATAAACAGAGAACCAGATTCAAATGACATTCATAAATTTTTTTTTGAGCAAATCATATATTTATTCCTAACATTTATAGGAAATACTCAGCTACAGAGTTCGTTTTAGGCCTTCTAGGCCTTTATCCATAAAAAAAGTAAAATTTTGATAAAAGAAAGAATCTGGGATAACCTTAATGGAAACTAGTACTTGGCACCCAGACTCGCCTATATTGTACATTTGTTGCTTGACTGAATAATTTTGATGGCCTTTATCCTTGCAAACCATTTGGAGATTAGTTCACAAGCCTTCCCTATTCCCTACTCCAAAGGTGCTAAATCAAAATCAAACCTTTTATACCATATTGTAAAGTATGCCTTTCCAACTAAGCAGGAAGGCAAAAATAGCCTTTTGCCCCTCCTACAAGCATCATCATCATTCTTAGTCACTGAACCTGATCTTCACGTAACACCATTAAACAAATGTAATTTTCTATACTAGGTCTAGATCATTTTTTGTAACTGGTATCAAATGGTTAATGGTTAAAAGCAAGAGAAATGTGCTAGACATCTAAACTGGTATCAAAACAATTAGCAAGCCAGGAAATAGTATTACTAAATTCAGCAGAAATGGAGTGTGTACAAAACTGAGTTTTCTGGTTGCTCTGCCCCATCTCCAATTCACCTAATGGACTTTTAGCTCAACAATAATTGGAAGTTCTTGAAGCTATGGCTGAATCACCTCACCAATGATCAATATGACCTCTAAGCTTCAGCATTGGTTTTGTATATATTCTAACACCAAAAGTCATTAAGGTTTAAAAACGCTCTTTGCTTGATATAATGGAGGCTTGTTGGCCTTTGACAGAGTTCCAAGGATGTTGAGGCTGTAGTGATTGCTTCAAGTTACTGCAAATTTCTCTTCAACTTATACATTTAAAAACATTTTTAATAATATTACAGGAATTAACCAAATTTAGGGATGTTCTAACCAAACTTACATTTTGTCCAGCAATGTTGGGTAAATTGACCAGATACCTAATACATTCGAAAAGCAAATCACTACAGACTTCCGAGTCAGGTTGCCCTAATACTACACTTGGCCTTCCTATATACTTCTCTGCTTATCCTCCTTCCAATGAAGGTTTATTTCACTTAGGCTTATGGCCACACCAGCTGATACTGAAGGTATATCAGCAAGGAGGTAGAGATCAATCTGAAGGAAGCTTCAAAAGTGGTGAAAAAGCATTTCACACAATACCCCCTCGAAACTCACTATGATCTGCAAAGAGATCCTCAATCCAATGGGGGTGTAGTCTAGCTATGGCCTCCATGCATTTTGAGCTTCAGCAAAGGACAACAAAACTTCCACATGTGTTCAGGCAAGACTAGAATGGTTTCTTGTTTTGTAATAAACTTCTAGGAAGGTTTAAGCATCAATCATACATGTCCATAGTGAATGTTTGTTAGCCTTAACTGGCTGATAGTGCACTACAAGTACAAAAGCATTTGGCAGATAGATACAAGCTTACCCAGTAATCCAATCATGAGCCTAAAATCCTTTCTTGTTGCTAAATGGTATGGCCCCCCCCCCCCCCCCCAACTCCATGTCACAAATATTATTAAGAATCCAAATTGCCATGATATGGTATGCTCGACTGCCTGAGGAGAGGGTTGATGGGCAGCCCCAACACACACCCAGCAAAGTGTATCAATCTCAGTATGTAGAGGATAATAGAGCTGAAACTCAGGAGGACTGAGTGGATTTAGGGCATCAGTGGCTTAAATATTAATAGTTGTGGTACTACCGTTCATTTCTACAGATTATTTCTTGTAAAGCCTCATATTAACCGCAAAATGCTGAAAATATCTATTGCATATTATCGCTCACATAGCTGGAGTTCTTAATGTCGCTGTAAGTTTGCACCAAGTGTCACTAAAGGGGGTACGGGGAATAAATAGAAGGTATGGTCAATGTTACCAAGAGTGACAGAGATAGAGGGAAATGGACACTGCCATCTTTAGAGCAATAGAAATAGTGGTTAAAGTTACCAAGAGTGATGCACTGAGATAGAGAAAAATGGACATTGCCATCCTGTAGAGCATAAAAAATAGAGTAGGAAGCAATATATTTAAATCTGCAGCGGCCTTATATTAACCGGGAAATTACCAAAATAGGCCCTGTAGAACACCGCTCTGAGGCTAAGTCCCCATCCATGTTTACCTTGCGAGGACCAAAACAAATGTGACGCGTAACTCATTAATGCAATATAGCAAGTAGTCCTTGTATTGCTACGTGCTTGTAAGAACGATTATTTTGTAAAAACCAGTGGCCGTTTTTCCAATTTCATATAATTAATGGATTCTTTTACTTTTATATACATCTTTTATGTGTTTTGGTAATTATATACACTATTTTATACAATATCATTGTGCGCCTGCGCGTTTGCCAACGGGAGATTTGACAGGCCGGCACTGACATTACGTCGAGAATGAGTAATGTTTATTTCGAGTGCTGCATCGATTCCAGGTAATTTTGAAAGCCATGCTGTGGGATATTCTGGACAAATAGATATTAGTCCCTATCACAGCCTGATATTAGAACCCATCAAGTACCCCAAATGGCAAAAAAAGTTATTATAAACCAAGCAATTGTGACCACAGACGGAACGGTGTATCGCGATATAAAGGTATGTGGTTTTACAACGGGGGTCCAGGGGGCGTAGTCCCCTGGCTAGGCATATATATTACCACAGGGGGTCCAAGGGGCGTAGCCCCCTGGCTAGGCGAAAATATTACAACAGGAATATATAGATCGTAGTGTATAAATCCACAGGGTTAAGGTTAGGCTGGTTTATTGGTTAGGACGCATTGTACGATTACCACAGGGGATGTGGATTATGTGAAACCCCGTAGATTTTTACTGAGCGATGGGTTTTTATCCACGTAGAGTTTTCAAAGATGGCGAGGGGCGTCCGTAGTTTCAATTGCCGATTTTTACCGCTTTTTGTGCTTGTTTACATCGTTCGTCGGACAATGTTTGGCTCGGGTTTTCGAAAAATCGACTTTTTAATGTTTCATAAATCACTTTCTTCTATTTCTGCAGCTTCCTATTGACACCCAGTGCTATCTATTATCCCCCCCCCCCCTTCAACCCCCGGTTCCCCACGCATCCCCATCGTTGGGTGGAGGAAAGATATAAAAAAATCCGATTTTGGAACAGTCTCTGAGAGGGTGCATTGCTCTCGGTAACATTTACCGAAATAGTTATAAACAACGCAGGTAAAACTGCTCCAGCCTCACATTTACCGCAAAATGACGAAAATATCTTCTGCATATCACCGCTCACAGAAGGCCAGAACCAACAGCTCCACACAACCAGAGTTCTTAATGTTGTACTTTCTGTAAGTTGGTACAAATTGCTAATAAAGGGAGGATACAGGGGTGTTTGGTCTCCCTTGTCTGGGGAATAAATAAAAGGTAGAAAAGATTAGGTTTGAATTTGGTATGAATGATACCATGGTTTTGGGACTGTTGCTCTCCCTAACATACTACATACAGCAAAAACTTTCAGAGGAAAGAATAAATAAACAAATAAAATCCAAAGTCTGATAACTTTTACAGTAAATTGAGACTCGCTGTGTGTGTGTCTGTGTGATGGGGGTGGCGGCTTTATAAAAACAAGACAAGAACTCTGGCTATACGATGCTATTAGGGACTTCTCTGGGCAGTGACATGCAGCAGATACTTTTGTCATTTCACTGTACATGAGGCTAGAACAGCTGTATGTGTTGGTTACGACAATTTCTTATGCTCTACGAGATAGAAGTGTCCATTTTCCTCTCTCTGTGCATTGCTCTCGGTAAAACTAAATACGACTTGAACCTGTGCTTCAACCACTCTCACCAATAACCTTAAGGGTACTCGTAAATCCACAATCGCCACCACAAAGCAAACTCCTTCCCTGAACCACCAGAGGGTTGCCAATTTTCCCTAGCTTTGGCCGCTAACCTTGGACTCCCACCCGTATGTCATTAAGTAACCGTCATAAAATAAACAGTAAATAACTACTTTGAAGGAATGTTGTTCACTGAAACACAGGAACGAGCAATAACAGGCAACTCTACTTGCTATGCATATGGGAACAGATTAACTTTGCATGGACTTTATCTGCAGGAATGTGTTTGTTGACAAATAACACTGCAGTCAGATGAACAAACTCATTTTATTGATTTCTTCCATGAATAGAAGATAGATTTGTAGGAATTTGCATTTATGGTTATTAAAATCCTCCCAATGCATTATGACAACAAAGAATGTCAATTTCCTGAGTAATGGCCACAAATCTAGTAAATCACAAAACAGTATAAAAAAATCAATTTTCTTTAATACCAAACAAAAAGGCATTCACAAAGTATAAAGAAAGTCAAGAAAACGGCCAAATTACTGAAGAAAAACGTTTCACAGAAAGCATGGCCAACCCGAGCCAGGATGAAAACACCGTCGTTTTTACGCCTTTTTACAGCCGATTCCCTCCTTATCTCACATTTCTCTCGCCTTTCCTCTAATCACCCTCTCGTCTACGTTATTCTCCCTCCTCCAAAAAACACCCACGGCGTCTCAAAAGGCGAAATAACCACGAAAAAATCCGAGAACACGTGAATCACTCACCGCTCTAAGCAAGGTCCAACTGGAGAAGAACAAGTGAGCGTCGAGATGCGCAATCGTCCTCTCGCCTTGCTCTGTTATTTCACTTGTTTTCCTTATTTCTCTTGTAATATTCTCTTTCTGGATATACTGTGATTTAGGTTTAATTGTATTTTTCTCTGTAGAGGGTTGGAGATCATTAAGGGTGACGGATAAGGGCAGTTCTTTGAAAAAGGATATGACATGATGAGATTTTGAAAATCTGGCGTTATTATGTATGTTGGTGGGAGACCATCCTTTATATATGATCTAGTCAATAATGTATGTTAACACACATGATATACACACACACACACACACGCACGCACGCACACACACACACATATATATACAGATATTATATATATATATATATATATATATATATATATATATATATATATATATATATATATATATATATATATATATATATATATATATATATATATATATATATATATGTGTGTGTGTGTGTGTGTGTGTGTGTGTGTGTGTATGTGTATACGCTACTTGAAACTGTCCTAGTAAGATATGCAATGTTTTAATTATCTCACCTCATTATGATCTATGTTTTTCTCTCCATGTTAGTCTGTCTGTGTGTTTGGTCTTCCTTGTCTCTCCCTTTCTCTTTCTGTTGCTGATTATTTGAACTTCGAGTTTGCAATTGCATCTCCCTTCTCTCTATCTGCTACTTTCTCTTCCCCTTTTCCATGTTTTTCTTCCCTTCAATCTTCGTATATTAAACTTTACACATAAATCCACAATAATGAGAATGCCTCCTAACATACTTTATCAAGCAATAAATCTCTAAAATTCCTAAATCCAACAAGGAGTCTAATGCAAATGAACACACACACACACACAAACAAGTGTACATTTACATAAGATAATCTCTTTCATATTAGTTTTTTTAAATTAACAAGTGTAAGACCTTGAACATCCTTTTAATAATTGAAAAATTTAAACTATTCAAAATAAGTTTTCATATAGCTGGGTTGTATTTACAAATGTTCTCACATCCTGCATCTATATCTTTATCATGTGCATTTCAACTGAGGATATCATTCTAGCCCCTTCATTCAAATCCTTAATTTTTCTGAACAATTGTAAAGAAAATCATTAAACTGAACATCTTTCTGAAACTTCAATTATATTTCATATATATCTTTGTTATACTAACAGCTGATTCTATTATTAATATTGTAATTACTGATTCCTTGAAATCAGTTTTCTTAAAAACTCATTTAACTGCTTTACACAATATCAATTTAAGAGTTTTAAAGTTTCTGTTCTTTCCAATTTTGCATTTTTTTTGTTTCTTGTAAAAGAAACTGTAAAGGAATTCAATCAAACCACTTTTTATCTCTTCCAAATATATAATATTCACAGCTTCAACTATTTCTTTCACATTGCACAACCAACGAACAAACCAAAGAACATGTTTATTCTCCGTCTTCTTAACCAGTCTTTCCCAAGCTGAAACTATCAGTTGGGGATAAATATTGAAGATGAGATCAGTAATTTAGAGATATATGTTTTGTTTTTTTAAAGGTAAATAAGAATATATCTGACAACAATACCTAATATAAAAGAAAAATTATGTACATATGAGCAAGCTAACAGTAAACCTAGTCAATGCTAAAGTTGAAAACACTTCTTATTGCTATTTGCTTTTCTCTCTCAAGTCCACATCCAAAAACAATTTTTTATTTTTTTTTTCTGATAGACACACACATACACTTCCTTCCAATCACTTCATAATTTGTGTTTCCATCATATTTAAAGCATTCTTCACTTTGCACTCTCTTGCAGTTTGTAAACACTTTACTTGAGGGCACTTTGTGGGAGTTAAAAATTTATATAAACACCTGTAAAATGTGATAATGGGGTAGGTGCATCAGAATTAGATAATCAGTAATGACTTATTCTAATCTAAGCTACAGAAATAAGTAGATCTCAGATTTTATAATGATTAATCAAAGTATAATTTTTTTTTCTAGGGGTAATAGATACACTCAAAATGAAAATTTCAATTAAAATAAAACTGCAAGATTTGTAATCTAAGCTGAAATATCACTCGCATAAGAAAATATATATATATATATATATATATATATATATATATATATATATATATATATATATATATATAGATTCACAATTAACAGTGCCCGCAAAGCCAAACTTTATGAGTAATACCTATACCCCTGATGTGCACTTGGATATCGCTAAATATTAATAAATGTCAGGAAATCTAAATGTTTTTTCCCAAAGTATCACTGAAAAGATCTGAAAATAAAAATGTAGGAATGGACAATATGTAGTGGTACCTAAACATAGTTGTGACACATTTACTTATCTACCATCATCTAAAAACTGTAGCGTATCTAACAAAACCTTTCTTCAAGTTCATGAGTGGGAAAAGAAAGTACTAGAGTTATTCATGCAAAATAGACAGAGAAGCACCACGTTACACTTACAATGTTCTGACTCTCCTGAACACAAAATCACAATAAAAAAATCTTGGCCAATTGGATTACACAAATAGCATGTATAAACACCCAACACATACTCCCAAACACTCTCAAGGAACACAGGCACACAGCCTACACAAGCACACTCCTTACACAGCTGCATAAAATACTTCTGTATATTATGCAAAATTTCTTTTTAAGCAGCAAATTTCCATGGCTACTTAAACCCTGAAATAATCTATACAGTAGTTTCTTCTTTCTAGTTAGTAACTGGATTCTGTTCATAGTAAAATAATCAGGCAGAATGTAAACTTATGATAATATTCTAAATGCAATTACTCCCTTCAGAGAAGTCCTTGTGCCCCATTTTTGTTCTCATAACAAAGTTTTACATCTCCTTTTCATAGAATTCCCAGGAATGCACTTGAATCAACCTCAAACCAAAGGCACAGCACACATAAAAAATATTTTTCTATTCCTCATCTGATTCTGCAGCATTAAATAAGTCTATCAAATTTCTCGAGGTAAGGTTGAGAGGCTGAACAGGTTCCTCTTGCTCAGCATTTCTGTGTGGACTTGGGGTGTTAGCCATGGAAGAGTTGAAGCTTGTGCTCTCATTCAATCGCTGGTTGAAAGGTCTTCCTGCCCTGGGCAGGGTGACGCGGCGGCGGATGAAGGTTGGACTATCGTCTATTCTTGGGCTCGCATTGCAGCTAGAGGGAGGGAGAAACAAATTAATACAATATCTAGTACTGCATTGCAGCTACAAAAAAAAGATGTGCATTACTGAAAACCTGAGAAATACTCTTCACATTGCACTGTACATGTAAGCAGAATATATAAGACTGAAACTGTGCAAAATAAATCAATTTACATTTTTCAAGGGAATAGCAAGGCAAGAGTGACTGCCATTATAAACCTGTCTGTAGATGATGGATTTAAACAAAGTAAGAACAGAATGATCATAAAAAAGTGCACAATTTGCGAAGCAAATCTGCTCAAACTCCTAACTGAACTGCGGATGTGCAATCAAACTTCTACAATAGCCTTTCATGATTAGTTTCCCCTTACATAACACTGACTCACCTGTTCCTTATACTGGGTGAACCCTCAAAGAAGTCAGGTCGTTTCTTGAAGAGTGAGGATATAGGTGTGGAATTGCCGAAACCCTTGTTGCTGAGGAACTGGTTGGTCTCACTGCTTGATGTGGAAATATCACTCAGGGGCTGAGCTAGGCTGTGGTCATCCAAACCTTCCTCTGCAGGTTGGATAAAATCTTTATATCTATCATTCAGGGGAGTAAAGAACCAATAAAAGAAAAAAGAGAAAAGGGTATATTACTGCATATTCACTGGAAGAAGAAGGAAGAGAAGGAGGAGGAGGGGAAAGAAGAAGCAAAAGCTTTAGTATTTGATGCCAAAATACCTAATAAACAAGACAGACGCCACAGAGCAAAACAGCTGTCACTGTAAAACATGTAAAATATCCATACCGTCTGAAAATCCCATGGTGAAGTCGGAGTCAGAATTATTCATTCTGGACTTATTGGGTGAGTCTCCCGAAGACCTCCTCCTCTTGCGCAGTCTGGTGATTGGGAGCGCAACGAAGGCAAAGAATGACATCACGTAAAGCAACATTCGCAACAGGAACCCTTTGGCCTTCATGAGCTGAGGAAATGAAGTTTTACAAATCAAATTATTGAACTGAATACTATCTTTCTATGGGGATTTTATGAGAAAGTTTTTCCTTTGACAGAAAATCTAAGAATGAATGAGTAAAAATTGTAATTTTTCTCACAGTGAACCAGATTATGCTATGTTTTTTAATTATAACTTCATCAATCTCATTTCTGAAAAAATGCTGTCCATGTTGAAGTGTCACAAAAAGGGGGGAAAAAGGTAAAAAAGAAAAAAAGAAGAAGAAAAAAGAAGAAAAAAGAGAAAAAAAAGAGGAAAAAAAAAAAAGAGAGAGAGAGAGAGAGAGAGAGAGAGAGAGAGAGAGAGAGAGAGAGAGAGAGAGAGAGAGAGAGAGAGAGAGAGAGAGAGAGAGAGAGAGAGAAAATAAACAAACAAATCAACATCAACACTCACAGATATCCTGAAGAAATCTTTCACTCTCTTGCGAAATAGGACGCGTCTTATGATGGGAAGACTAAGGGCTTGATCAGCTGTGAGTCTCTCGGATGGATCTGGTCTCAGAAGCTCTGTTAATACCACCTGCAATTCACTCGAAAGAGCTGTTGGAAAAAAAATGCTTACTTTAGTGGTGAGAACAGGAAACACACACAAAAAAAAAGAAAACAATTACATTTACAAGATAGAAAACAACAAAAAGAAAATAAGGAAATATCAAAATGGGGATACATATTACAGGAAAAGAAAAGAATAGAAAGAAAAAGAAGAAAAGAAGAAAAAGAAAAAGCTACTCTTTGATATAGCTTACCAAATAGACAAAATAAAAGCAGGGAATAAGGAAAAGATAGAAAAAAATTATAATGGTATAAGATAAGAAGTAATGCAACTACCTGGAAGAAGAGAGAGAGAGAGAGAGAGAGAGAGAGAGAGAGAGAGAGAGAGAGAGAGAGAGAGAGGGGAGAGAAGAGAGAGAGAGAGAGAGAGAAGAGAAGAGAAAGAGAGAGAGGATAGAGAAAGAAAGAGAGAGAAAGAGGGGAAAGAAAGAGAGAGAGAGGAGAAAGAAGAGAGAAAGAGAAAGAAGAGAGAAGAAGAGAAGAGAAAGAAGAGAGAGAGAAAAAGAGAGAAGAAGAGAAGAAAGAGAGAGAAGAGAAAGAAAAAAGAGCGAGAGAAGAGAAAGAAAGAAAGAAAGAAAAAAGAAAGAGAGAGAAGAGAAAGAGAGAGAGAGAAGAGAAAGAAAGAGAAAGAGAAAGAGAGAAAGACAACAGTGAAACCCATCAAGTATAGAGAAAGGAAGGTAAGAGAAAAGAAGAGACGAGAAAGAAAAACTACCAAACCTACAACAACACAATTCCCACTAAACTCACAATTGGCCACAGGAGGTAACTTGCCCTGCCTGAGCGACTGCCACATATCTCCCTGCTTGGGGAGGTCCAGGTCAGTGGCCAATTCAAGCACGGTCATCCCCAGGCTGAAAATGTCAGCTGACGCACCAAACTGGAGATTCATGACCTCTGGGGCCAGGTATTTGGGATCACCTTCCATCGCTTCCTTCACAGGCCCCTGTTTGAAGTAGAGCATTTGCGGTATTTGTTAATAAGTGTGACTCCTGGTAAAAGAGGTAGATTTTTTTGTCTGTTAACCCTTTTGCATGTTCGTCTATTACCCACTGTTGCTTTCTTGTGATTTTTTTGCACAGAGATTGCTCCACAAGTGTGCTCAATTAGGAGTCAATTAGTAGGCCAGATGTGATCTCACCTGATTTCTCTATTCACTCAAATTTTGGAAAAAATAAACCTTAATTTTAATGCTATTATCAATGTTACTGTTATTATTATCGTAATGTTATGAAAATGCTGATAGCCATAAATAAATCTCCCAAAGAATCAGGGAAAAGGGTAAACAGTTGAGATAAGGCAGGCCTAGTACTCGACTCCTTGGTGATAAGTACTTTTGGAGTCATCTATGTGTAAATAGTAAATAAATCAAAATCACAGCGGACATGGCATTTATATCATGTCATCCTTGCACAAAGGATTATAAATATTTTTTTCATTCTAATAAATGGGATTATTGGTAAAAATAACTTATTAATATTATTTTGAAAAGTGAAAAAAAAGAGGAAAATGCTAAGTACCAAAGAATGCCAATTTAATAAATCAATATTGCTCATGGAAAAAGGAAAGAAGTTATTTTCTAAACTAAAATTATGGTTTCTGTCTGACTTACCATTACATTCCTGAAGGCATGATGGCAAAGATAAAAATGAACTTATAAACGTATGAAATGACAACTTTCAATGTCTGGCAGAACGGATATACAAATAATAATCAAATCAGATGAGAAATCTCACATTAATTTAAAGGCAACTGTTCAAATAAGAATACAGTCAATATATTACCTGAGACGTTTCAATGACTAGACCAAAGTCGCCAAGCTTGCATAACCCATCGTAGCCAATAAATATGTTTTCTGGTTTGATGTCCATATGCACCAAATGATGTTTGTGTAAGTGGCTTACACCCTAGAAATTAAGAATATGTATATAAAATCAGTAACACATCTGGGATGAATACTTTCTTAGAATGAATACTTATGAAGGTAATGTTAACCCGCAAACCAACTGATCTTGGGATGTTTGTATCTAAATCATTTGAGGAATTTATGATGTGAAGAACCATACCAGTGAGCACTTGGATCAGATTTTGCTAGTCAGTAAATGGTAAGGCATAGTTTAAGCTGGAGAAAGTTTTGTTACAACTTACAGAAAAGGAGAAAAATCTGATGATCCATAACAGTTAACAAAATACTCCAAAAGTTAAATATAAGTGTTCTTTTCTGAACTAATCTACAAAATATTATATGATCCCTATCTGAACAAATGTAAAATCCAAACCCTGTCTTTTTCAATCTGCATATTCGCAAATGCAGTCGGTTGCCGTTTCCAAGCAGACACCAGTTTTTTTCTTTATCCTTTGATTCTCACTTGCTTAGAAAAGCATTAGATGGTTTACAAAAAATAAATAAGAAGAAAAAAAAAGTAAAAACAAAAACAGAATATATTTACCTCACCCTCAAGTTAACAGCTCTATAGGTATGTCTGTCATACTAAAGACCAAGTCCATTTCCAAGGAATATGAATTCTTCTTCTGGACAAATAATTAAATAAATGGTGCTGTTCTTCTGCTAAAGCCATTTATCTTTTTTACTGAATGAAATTGAGTTGTTTTTGTATGGCACAATCAAAAAAAAAACAAAAAAGTACATTTCTCCTTTTAAAGTATAGAAAAAATGATACTCGTGTCAGAATATTTCGACCCCAAAAATGCTTTTGTCGTAAGTAAAAATATTTGACCCTGAAATTACGGGTTGGGTGTCCATTTTTACTCGATGAACTCCCCGGAACCAACCCAAGTTTCTCAAGCATAAATTCAGTAAGTCTTTTTCTCACTTCATTACTAAAAAGCGTGGAAGGTTGTAAATTTAAGGTGAACTATAAAAGATAATTTTCCCTATAACCATGTATACACATCGAAATATCAACTTATCAAACTTCTTTGGACACATAAAATCATTTCTGTTTAGCTGTCGCTAAGTGATGCGGAACTCTCAAGACATGGACATGTGTCGGTCTAAGCGTAGAATCGACGGAAATTTTGTGACTTGGGAATCTCTTACGGGCTTTTTGGGGCTTGCAAATTTCTGTGTATCCACTAGACTGGAATGTTTAAAGATGCCACTTATTCAAATAAATCACAAAGTAAAATGAAAAAACCATAAAAATTATTAGCAGAATAACCTCAAACCTTCAATGATATACAGCTAAGCACCTCAGGATTTGAAATCTGGATCTACACAGTTTTTATAGTAAATGATTAACCTCTATTAAACAATTTTGTACAAATTAAAACACCTTCTGAAAATGCATTGTACTCTTATATTCGTAGTAAACAACTAATTATTACCTGCCATTTTTTAATAAAATCAAGACTTTCGTGAATGTAAGATACAATACAAAAAGGACACACAAAAACACATGACTTAATAAACAATCCTTTCGGTAATCCGACTGCAGTGAAAGACTTTTTATATTACGATACCATAGTACAGAAATGTAAACTTACACACACGGCAAAGAAACACTTTTGTACAACAAAATCAGGAAAAAAAACCTTCAACTTAACTCTTAATTTCATTAAATGTCTTCAGCATACTGCTCAATCTTTTTAATTCGGACTCGTTACACTTCGGAGACCCTCCAGTTATCTTAAAATCGGCATAACACTTAAAGTAGGCTGTTTTTCACTCACTTCAAACATGACCAAAACAAAAACTCAGGAACAAGGATAAACATGAGGCTTGCAAAGGAAAAATCACAATTAGGGCAAAATGGAAAATACCGTTCAAACAAAATATCATTATCAATGTTCATTATTGCACAACTAAATACTCCTGTATTATGTCAATACCTGTTATTATTCTCTAAAAACTGGTTCGTCTATCTATTCCGACTATTCTCTGTTGACTGCACTTTCCTGGGTCTTGTTGGGTGTCTGTGGAAATTTTGTGTACAAATCTGCTGAGTTAAATGACCCCGTATTCATTTCACTACACTGTATCACTTTTGCGCGCAAAATTATAGAAATCAAGTAATAACTTCTGCAGGATAAAGTGACATTGGTTCTACATTTTATGGGATATTAACCTACTAAAAACATTTTTTACATTCAAACTGCGCAATGACTTTTATAGTTTGGATTAAACATTATTTACTGCAAATAGCTATTAATATCAACTATTATTATAATTGGATATAAGTATGATCTAATGATAATATACTTATAGACTATTTTATATCCATATGATTAATTTACCTTTTTATATGTATTTGTTCAGATGTGGTATTAACGGATGAATAAATTTTAATACAAACATAACTAGGCTTATTAACTTTTTTATATCTCTTCAGAAAATATTAATCAAAATTCTTGCCATATAATCAAAAATCACACTTGTCATTTTCACTCATTTGAAAAATACATAAATAATATATACCAAATTTTCGACCTGAGAAAATCCATTCGGGCAAATGGAAAATAACAAAATGAAAACATAAACAAATTATGACAATAACCAAAAGTATACGGCTCTAATCAAAATGATATGCCTAATGTATATCAATAATACTTATTACTGACTTCATATCTTAGTGAAAGTACGTTCGAACAATAATGGGGAATAATATACA
>NC_051401.1:46470058-46477558 GCF_015228065.2 Penaeus monodon | reverse complement strand
GAGAGAAACCAAGAGAAAAAAAAAACGAAAAATAAAACAGGGCGGGGACGGGAAGAGAAAGATGAAGATCGAAGGAACGAAATTCGAAAATGCTCTTACCTTTCCCCCCCTCCCCCACCCCTTTACTTTAATTCCCTTAAATGAAACCACAATCACACCATCTTACAAAAGATTCCCAAAAGCTTGACGAGGAAGAACCTGCCTTAGGGTGACTCCTGACGCTGAATATCGATCTAATTAAGGAAGACAGGCAGGTGTGAGTGTCATTATTGGCGGCCAAGGAATCGATCCGACAGCAACCTCACCTTCCATTACATTCCTTTGAAAGCGAATCACAACAGGAATATATAAAAGGACATATATGGAGAATAAGAGAGTAGATTTAAATATAGAGAATAAGAAAAATAAATAAAATTAAAATGTATACACAACACAGAGGAATACATAGAGAGATAGCTATGTAGGGACATAGATAAAAAACGTATGTATATCGCTTTCAAAAGAAGAAGAAGAAAAAAAAGGACGAAAGAATCTAATTCTATTTCTTTTATACACGAAGAGAGATATAGTTCATTGTTCGATATTTATCAAGACTTTTTCTCAAGAATGTCTTTATTTCCCTTATCTCTGATATATAGAAAGACACATAACAATCTTTTGGAAAGTTTTGCAGGCGGTGAGAGAGAGAGAGAGAGAAGAGGAGAGGAGAGAGAGAGAGAGAGAGAGGAATGAGAGAAGAGAGAGAGAAGAAAAGGAAAGAGAGAGAGAAAGAGAAGGAGAGAGAGAGAGAAAGAGAGAGAGAGGAGAGAAGAGAGAGAGAGAGGGAAAGAGAGAGAAAGGAGGAGAAGAGAGAGAGAGAGAAAAGAGAAGAGAGAGAAAGAGACGGAGAGAGAAAAGAGGAGAGAGTAGAAGAGAGAGAGAGGAGAGAGAGAGAGAGAGAGAGAGAAGAGGAAAAGAGAGTAGAAGGAGAGAAAGAAGAGAGAGAGGAGAAAGAGAAGAGAGGAACGAAGAGAAGTAATAGAGAGGAGAGAGAGGATAAAGAGAGAAGACAGAGGAATAGTTAGAGAGAGTGAGAACTTATAATACAGAGAGAATGAGAAAAAGAAAGAAAGAGAAAAAAGAAAGGAAAATGAAAATAACTAATTTTGAAAAAGGAACGCAAAGAAGAAACTGGTAATAAAACCATTCGAAGGGCACTCAAGAGACCTATATTCTCTCCCTCATTCTTATGGAGAGGCACCCGCTATCCGATGGTGAAAAGGGTGACACAATATGATGGTGAGAAACGTTATGGTGAGGATTGTGATGATGGCGTTTGTAGGTTTTTTTTTTATAATGATTGTAGAGGAATATGGATAGGAATGCGTTGATATGTATGTGTATATGTGGGTTTTTGTGTTGGTATATGCGAAAAAATAAAATTGTGTGCGTTTGTGTGTGTTTGTAAATGCACGTTTCCGCATGTGTGTTTATGGTTATGTGATTATGTATGTATGTTTTTTTTTGTGAATATGTATGTATGTTTTGTATATATTCTGATAGATATTTATACAATACAAAACTTATTGAAGATAATTAAAAAAAAACATAAAAAGATCCGTTTATAAGAAAGGGAATAAACCTCGTAAAGTAAACAAAAAGAAAAAGATGAGAAGCCATGGAATCGGAAGAACTGTGATGGCTTCTGATCTCAACAACAAAAGACAAAAGCAAAGCGTCATCCACGTATCTTGTGGGATTGGAATCAATATGTATCCGACTTCATCTTCTTCACTATCTATGACAAGTATTTAGAAAAGAGAAGTTTCTATCTTGATATTATTCATAAATAGTATATACGCAAAAATTAGACGTGTGACATTAGTATTCATTATTAAAAAACAAGCAAACACGGAGCTGTTATATTTCCACAGATTAAAGTTATCCTCAGTCATCCTTTAACCCCCCCGAAAAAAAAAAACAACCACAAAATATATCAATAACAACTATAAAGACAATAGCAATGACAGAAAACAATAACAAGAGCAAAATCAATAAACAGAAGCAAAAACAAAAAAACGACGATCACGCATTTCGACATTCTTTTCACAGCTCGGCAGCCAGGTCACGTGACATACTGACAGCCGCCGTGATGCAAGCTTCGTACTCATGCAAGTTCCGATGACGTCACACAGTTACGATAATCCAGGGCAGGTATTTTCTTTATGCTAATGCACGGGTAATCATGGCGTTGCAATGTTGCAAGTTTTCCCGCACTGCATAAAAGATGGCGTGTGCGTGTCATGCGTCAGGCATTACGTCGCGGAAGCATTTCTGCTTAAGATTCTCACAGAAAAGTGCATGACATGATGGATTGGCGATTGGAAGCAATGGTCAGTATATGCATGATGCACGCATATTTCTCAAATCAAAATAATTTCAATGCAGGTCATGGCCCTCTCTACATTCATTTTTTTTTTTTAAAATTCAACCTTGTTCTTCCTAATAAAAGGGGTTTGGACGCTTGACAACCGACCCTGAAGGGGAGGACATGACCAATGAATGGTGGCAATATATATATATATATATATATATATATATATATATATATATATATATATTGTGTGTGTGTGTGTGTGGGGGGGTCTGTGTGTGTATGTGTGTGTATGCACATATATATATATATATATATATATATATATATATATATATATATATATATATATATATATATATATACATATATATATATACATTACAAAACAAAATCCTGTAAATCTCACTCGCTAAGAGCGAGTTATGAGTAATTAAGGAGACTTGTCTGTGTTCAACCTCATGCTGTTTTTCTCTTGGTTTACTGTTAGACATACTTAGATAGAGATCGATAGATGGATAGATAGATAATGAGAGAGCGTAAAAGGGAGAATGAAAGTGAGAGTAAAAGATAGATAGATAGATAGATAGATAGATAGATAATTAGAGAGAGTGTAAGAGGGAGAATGAAAGTTTGAGTAATAGATAGATAGATAAATAGACAGAGAGAATTTATAAAAAAAAAACAATGGATGAGAAAACGGATGACGTCACACGAGCAGGAGGTCAAAGGTCACGAAGACAGTCCTATGAATAGAATACCTTTGACCTCAAAAAAAAGAATCCGTAGATCGAAGAAAAAAAAAAAAAAAAAAAAGAAAAAAAAGAAAAAGAAAAGAAAAAAAAAAAAAAGAAAAGAAAAAAAATATATATCCCACGATCACAGGTCAAGAAAAGAGAAAAAAAAAGATATCTTTATCTTCACCCAGAACGTTGATGACCAAAGCTAATCACACACCTTGCTGGAAATGCCTTTATTAAACCGTTATTTATAAAAGGCAAGACAATAGGCCCCTCCTCCCCCCACCCCCCTTTCACCTTATATAAGCCACAGCAAGCAAATTGAAAAGGGGGATGTCTTGACCTTGAAAATGACCTAGTGAACAGTGCTATTTTTAACCTGACCTCATTAAGGGTCATTAATTAGGAGAGAATTGGGTACGTTAGGGGTACGTTAGGAAAGGAATAGGTGCATGGGCGGATTCTGTGTGTGTGTGTGTGTGCGCGTGTGTGTGTGTAGTTGGATTCATGTATGTCTTTGTGGCTGTGTCTGTGTACCTTTACATCTTGACATGTATGTATGTACATTTTTTTTTATCTCATGCATATCAACATATTTTCAGATTTTTTACTTCGTCTTGAGAAAATCTTTTGACTCGACTCGGAAGCATGTGCTGTGCGTGCATTGTTATTTTTTTTTCTTTTCTTTTCTTTTCCTGTTTTTTTTTTCTTGTCGTTGTTTTATTTTTACGTGTTTTAAACAAGTTAAGTTTGTGGAGGAACGAGCTATTTTCAGACACACTGTCCATCAATGTTTCTCATTTGTTTCTTGTGCTTTTCCCGTTTTCTTTTTCTCTTTGTAAGATTGGCTTTCTTTTCGTTTTCTATTTCGTTCGTTTTCCTCCCTATGATTACGGTTCTTATTGTTGTGTTCTATTGTATTTTTTTCCAATCATTATCCTCTGAATTGAAGTATTACATTTACATTATTATTTTTTTTTCATCTTCCATTTGCACTTGTTTCTTGTGCTTTTCCCGTTTTCTTTTCTCTTTGCAAGATTGGCTTTCTTTTCGTTTTCTATTTCCTTCGTTTTCCTCCCTATGATTACGGTTCTTATTGTTGTGTTCTATTGTATTTTTTTCATCATTATCCTCTGAATTAAAGCATTAAATTTACATGATTTTTTCAATTCTCATTTTCCACTTTCGTTATTGTTGTTATTAATATCGCATTTCATTATTGTTTATTAGCAGACTGCCTACTAGATATTCAGAAACAACTATAAACATCATCATATTCTCAACACACGCCTATAAATATCATAATCATGGATACAAATATGATAAATATAATTACTTACAATAAACAGAAATGCAATTATTTATAAGTGAAGGTCCACTTATCCGATAATACTTTTATTCAATATTTTGTCAAGTTTAGACCATTTACAAAGTGATCTGCGACATATTCACGTTATATTATGTTTGTAGTGCAGTTAAGTAAAAATATCGATGTTAATGTAATAGATGAAAGATTAAATAAATAAAATATTTAATAAAAGCCCCTTTGAGATCACCTTTGGACTCACATATCTTCAAATATAGGCGTAATTATTAATGAGATTATGATTATTTATGATATAAATATAAGTGTAATTATTCATGATAGAATAGATATAATAAATATTATCATGAGAATTGCATGATCATTTCATAATTACTTACTTATTGTAAACATTTATTTATGATGAATAAAAAGATTTTTTTTTGGAGATAATTCAGATCCACAAATACTTTGGATATAAACTAGTAAAGAATTAACCAAATGACACTGCTATTTATCAAAATAACCACAAAATTGTAACTAATTTATCGTATCACGTTCGGTGTGGCCTGAGAGTTCTATATTCTTTATATATTTACCGTAGGATTGCAATTGTCTTCACAAATTAGTATGCAATTCTTTATCTTGCCTTTATCACCATCAACAAACATTACATTGACGATCCCTGAGAATGGAATGATACAATATGAATAGTTTTACGATAAATATCATCGATTATATTTCTTCAGAATCACAGAAATACGTACATGTCCTTTCTTAGGAAAAGGTCCCTATCTTGTCATAAAGAATTATTCTCTTCATATAAATTGCATTTGCATGCACAAGGAGATTAATATCAAATACTCTTACACACTCACCATTGTACATGTACTCAACTAGCTAACATGTGCGTGTGTGTACTTTATTCTCAAGACAGCTTAGCGAGAGCGTGGATTTGCGCATGTTTCTGTTTGCACTTTTATCGTTGCAAAAAGGTGAATGATTGATAAGGTAAATTTGAGGGTCAGACGCATCAGTTTTACTTGATGGTTGCAGGTAATAATTCATGAGCGTGTAAGCGCGTGTGTGCGTATGTGTGTTTGTAGGAATGGGCAAGCATTCGTGCGTATACACATATGAATTTCTTCATGTAACTATCTATCCATATATGCACACAGACACACACACACACACACACACACACACACCACACACACACACACCACACACACACACACACACACACCACACAAACACACACCACACCACACACACACACACACACACACCACAGACACACACACACACACACACACACACGCATACACACACACACACACACACACACACACACACACACATATATATATATATATATATATATATATATATATATATATTTATATATATATAATATATTATATATATTATATATATACAGAGAGAGAGAGAGAGAGGAGGAGAGAGAGAGAGGAGAGAGAGAGAGAGAGAGAGAGAGAGAGAGAGAGAGAGAGAGAGAGAGAGAGAGAGAGAGAAGAGAGAGAGAGGAGGGAGGGATGGGAGGGAGAGAGAGAGGGAAGGAGAGAGAGAGAGAGAGAGAGGGAAGGAGAGAGAGGGAAGGAGAGAGAGAAAGAGAGAGAAAGAAAGAGAGAGGAGAGAGAGAGAGAGAGAGAGAGAGAGAGAGAGAGAAGGAAGAGATAGATAGATAGATAGATAGATAGATAGATAGATAGATAGATAGATAAATAAATAAGTAAATAGATAGATAGATAGATAGATAGATAGATAGATAGATAGAGAGAGAGAGAGAGAGAGAGAGAGAGAGAAAGAGAGCGAGATAGAGAGAAGGAGGGAGGGGGGAGAAGAATAGTTAGATAGATAGAGATAGATAGATAGATAGAGAGAGAGAGCAGCGACCCATACAGACAGACTGCAAAGAACGTCGAGATTCATCACTGTGAACTGTAAAGAGAGGCTTGTGGACATGCGTGCGCTCAAATCTCGAACGTATATCAGGGTAAACGTTATTCATGTTTAAATGCGTGTTGAAAGTTCTATATTGTCGGCTAGACTACGGGGCCACGTCGATCTGTCGAGAGGCGTGTTACTGAGAGAGAGAGAGAATTTTTTTTTTTTTTTGATAATGAGTCTGATGTACACTGAGTGATGATGCATGTGGGTTGAAAGAAGTATATGTTATTATATACATTAAAACAAAATAGTATACTCAAACACATATGCAGAGAATTTGCAATTACAGACACACACACACGCACCCAACCAACCACTCACGCATCCACACACACACACACACACCACACACACACACACACACACACACACACACACACACACACATATAAACATACACTCACACACACAAACATGCACCCAAAGATAAAAAGCATGCACCCTATCATACACACACACACCGACACAAAAACACACACGTACACATACACACACGCACGAACACACACACAGGGACAAGCATGAAAAGAGTCACACGCGATCTTAAAATAATAGATGCTCAGATCCGTGTCGAATGGACTACAGCTAAAATCTAAAGTAATTTCCACAAATCATGAAAATGGAAAACGAAAAGAAGAAGAAGAAAGAAAAATCGCGTGAAATAGGATCATAAAAGAGAGAGAGAGAGAAAAAAAGCTGATTTTAGTGCAGCTTATAATAAAAAAACGTTTGAAAGATACATATTTCGCGTGAATTCCCAGTGCAGACACATTCTGATAATGATAGTAATGGAAAATAAATATTGCTCTCACATATAAATGACCTGGTGCTCCTGTGTAAGCACCGGGGAACACTTGAACAGAGGTTTGGGGATTCACAACATCGATCCGCCATGTTTGTTTATCTTCGACAAAAGGTTTTTTTGGCAGGCATGCATATTTTATTTATTTATTTTTTTTTTTCTGTATCTCGCAAGACTCAATTTTCTCTCTATCCTCTTTCTCATTATGAACGGCTTATCTGAAAATACTTAAAGTTAGGAAAAACAAGAATGAACAAGAATGAGAATGCGAAATTGGCAAGAAAATCATCCGTATGGGATCCTATTGGCTCTCGCGCCATATCTCTCCCCC
>NC_051401.1:46460058-46462558 GCF_015228065.2 Penaeus monodon | reverse complement strand
TCTGCTCCCAAGCGATCGTCACTTAACACGAACCAGAGAAGGGGGGGGGGATATTCCTAAATTCCTTTGTTTACGTTTTGTCAGTCTAAGCGATCTCGAGAAAGAAAACGGGAAAATACATTTTTTAAATTTGATTTTTCTATTTATTTTTATTTGATTTTTTCGCTTATGCAAATGTGATACATGGTAAGAGTATTTTTATCATTATAATTATGATATATTTTTGAGTTATGCTTTTTTTTTCTATTTAATGAGTTTCTCTATAACTTTAACTTAACTATATTTTATTAGAAATCATTATTATTATTTTGTTTGGTATGGAAAATAAATGCATAAATGAAAAGAATGAAAGAAATAAAGAACAAAAAGGAAGAAAAGAAAGAAAGAAGAAGATAATTAAATACGAAAGGAAGGAGGAAAAGAAAGGGAGAAAATGATTAATAATAAGAGGAAAAAGAAGAAAGAATGAGAGAGAGAAAAAATAAAAAGACTTGAAGAGAAAAAAAAAGAACGTCGGGTAAATGCACAAGAGAAGAAGAAAAAGAATAAAATAAAAAAAAGAAAAAAATAATAATAAGAAAAAGAATAAGAAGAGGATGAAGAAGAAAGAGAAGACAAGAATATTTATTAAATTATTCATTCAACAATTTTATTCAGATTCTCTGTATTCATCATTTTCATTCAATTTCTTTTCATTCATCTGTCTCATTTCAAACCCTATTTATTTATATTCTCTCTATTCTGCTATTTTATCAATCTCCCCTTATTCCTTTTATTCAATCTTTCTTCATCTATCTCATTCATTCCCTTTTTCTTCTGCTATTCTATCCACCTCAGCTTTTCAATTATTTTTATCTAATTCCTTTACATTTTCCATTCAACCAATTTATTCTTTTAAACACACTTTATTCCTTCTTTCTTGAAACCCTCTTTATCCACTTCCTTCAAACCCACTTCATTCGAATTACCCATTCTTTCATTCATTCATTTATTCCCCATTCATTCATTCATTTTCTCATTCCCTATTCATCCATTCATTCCCCATTCATTGATTCATTCATTCCTCATTCATCCATTCCCCATTCATCCATTCATTCTTATCCCCCATTCACCCTCTTTATCTCAACATCCTCCAAACGCACACCGCCAGTCAGGCATAAACGGGCGTCCGTGTGGCTAACGAGCGCAAAGGTATTCGTTATAACACTTAACTTGGCTCCTCAAGTGGCGTGCGTCGAGACAAGTGTGCTCTGTCCTTTGTCCTTTGCCGACTCGTACGTAAATGTCATGTTTCGGGTGATTTATTGATGGGTTAAGTAGCATTCTTGATGGTGGTGTGTGTGTGTGTGTGTGTGTGTGTGTGTGTGTGTGTTTAAGTGTGTTTGAGTGTGTTTGAGTGTGTGTGTGTGTGTGTTTGTGTGTGTGTGTGTGTATGTTTGAGTGTGTGTGTGTGTGTGTGTGTGTGTGTGTGTAGGTGTATGTGTTTGTGTTTGTTTGTGTGTGTGTGTTTGGAGGAAGGAGTGATTTTGGATTTTTTTCCTTTTTCTCTTTTTTTATTGTTATTTTTTGTTATTTTTGCTGAAATTGTTACTATTACTAATCATTAGCAAAAAGCATTTTATTATAACAATAAACATCATAATTATCATAATTGTAATAATAATAGTGTTAATAATGATAATAATAATAATAGTGATAATTATACAACTATACTACTACAAATGCTAAATTAATAATCATTATTATTATCATTATTATTATTTTTGTTATTATTATTATAATTATTATTTTTGTTATTATTATTATTATTATTATTATTATAATTATCATTATCATCACCATTATTATCATTATTAATGCTATAATAATAATAACAATAATAATAATAATAATTATATTATTATTATTTTTGTTACTATTATTATAATTATTATTATCGTCATCATTATTATTGTCATTAATGTTATAATAATAATAATAATAGCAATGACAGTAATAATAATAATAAAAATAATAATAATGATGATAATAATAATAATAATAATAATAATTATTATTATTATTATTATTATCATTATTATCAATATTATTATTGCTATTGTTATATCATTTATAATTATCATTATCATCATCATAATTGCTATCATAATCATTATTATCATATCAGTCACAATGAAATCAATCATAAAAAAACACAAGAATAAAGAAACAGCATTAATGAATAAGAAATAAAATTGAAAAAAAAAAAAAAACATAAAAACAAACAAACACAGCATCACAAAAATAGAAAAAAAATATGATAAAAAAAACAGTATCACAAAAATAATGAAACAACATAAATAAATAAAATGAAATATAAAATAAATCAAAATTAAAAATATAAACAGTATCACAAACGTAAAAAAACAGCATTAAAAAGAAAGAAAGAAAGAAAGAAAGAAAGAAGAAGAAGAAGAAGAATAGAAGAAGAAGAAGAAGAAGAAGAAGAAGAGGAAGAAGA
>NC_051401.1:46442558-46445058 GCF_015228065.2 Penaeus monodon | reverse complement strand
CAAGAGACAAATCAAGAATACTATAAAATATCATCTTTACTAACAAGGGGCTACAAAGATCTACAAGGAAACACATCGCTGGGCTATGCCATACATACCCTACCCTACCCTAACCCCTACCCAGTATACCCTAACTTCTACATCTCTTGAAGCAATTCAATTTAAGGTAATATCAGATACCCTAATGCTATAAACCCTTCATATCTGAAGTACTCTATACCTTAATTACATATCGAATGAATAAATAATCAGAAATAAATCTATATATAGAACAGATTCAATTATCTTAACACTACAGCCTAGTATATATATATATATATATATATATATATATATATATATATATATATATATATATATATATATATATATATATCAAACTACACTTCATGGCTTCACTATTCTCTCCACAGAAATTAACTGAAGCAATTTTCTGTTCCCACAGACTGACGTAGACACACCAGACAGCTGCTTATGAGAGACAAGCCGATAGATACACTAATCCACATGAATTAATTAATCTACAGGCATTAATTAATCTACAGGGATTAATTAACCTACAGGAATTGATTGATCCACAGGAATTAACACAGGAATGAATTAATCTAGAGGAATTGCCGTCGTGGACAAACCAGACTGTCACCATTACCTCTCTTCTTCAGTGGCTGGAAAGAGACAAGGTAGCAGATGCATCACAGGAATTAACAAAGGACTTAAGTAGATTTAGAGGAATTGATAAACTGATAAGGAACTTATCAAAGTACTTTTTTTTCTCCCCCACAGGTCGACGTGGGCACAACTTGACTATTACCTGTCTCTCTTCTTCAACAACTTGAGAGATAGATACATTCACCTACAACAGATACATTCATCCACAGATAGATAAATAGATACAATAGATATATTCATCCACAGGAATTCGATAGATCCAATAGATAATTCAATAGTCCCAATAATTCAGTAGATTCAATAAATACTTTCATCCACAGGGATTAACCTAGGAACTAAGCAACTCACAGGAATTAACCCAATCAACCCATTTCACCAAAAGGAATTAAACACAGAAATTTAACTCAATCAACCAATTTCACCAAAGGGAATTAAACACAGAAATCAACCCAATCAACCCATTTCACCAAAGGGAATTAAACACAGAAATTTAACCCAATCAACCCATTTCACCAAAAGGAAATTAAACACAGAAATTTAACCCAATCAACCCATTTCACCGAAGAGAATTAAACACACGAAATTTAACCAACACCTTTCCTCGTCTACCCCACTCCAACCCAACCACCCATTGGTCGACGGAAACTGAGAATACATCACAGCCGCTTCTTCGACGGCTGAGAACCGAGCCTCCGTAACTTCTTCAGCAGGCCAGGCATCCGGGACCTCTCTCGCGCGGGGGGACAAGACCTGACTCCATCACCCTCGCTATTCTCGCGCCTTAGAGTAGGCGTGGCGAGAAAGCGGGAGGGATAGGGGAGGGAGGGGGGAAGGAGGACTGCGGGCATCGGGCAGTGGGAGAAGAGAAGGCGTGGGAGAAAGGGAGGGGGGAGAGGGAGGGGAGGTTGGGGAGAGGGAGGGGAGGGAAGGAGGGGAGAGGGAGGGGAACAGGAGGGAGGGGAGAGGGAAGGAGAAGGAGGGGAAGGGAGAGGAGGAGGAGGTGCGGCTGAGAGAGAGAGAGAGAGAGAGAGAAAGAGAGAGAGAGAGATGCGAGAGAGAAAGAGATAGTTAAAATATAGATAGAGAGATAGAACTAGATAGAGAGCAGAAGAGAATCAACAGATACAAGAGAGATGAGAGAACAAAACAATACCGTTACAATGATCTAGAATCCAAACAACACACAACATAAGAATACGTCGCCCAGTCTACAAAAAATGACCCTTTAACCTTCAGAGACTTTTTCGTAGATTGCCAAAAGAAGTCACAGTGCAATACATTAAGGAATTATGTTTTTTCCCCCTTGTAGATGTTAAAAAAATGGACACTAAAACCCATATCTATTGCGTTGCCAAAATTGATACACATTGCAGATATGGTAGGCAAGGAATACTGTTTTATTCAGCGCGAGGTTGAGTGCGTTAGACCGCGTTATGTAACCCTTTATCGATCGTGATTGTAATCAAGTTTACTTGTGTTCTTACTCTCCTGATAAACACACACACGCGCACACACTTATACATGTACACACACGCACACGTACACACACACACACACACACACACACACACACACACACACACACACACACACACACACACACACACACACACACACACACACACACACACACATAAACAAACACATTTTTCAGTCAAATAGGAAACTAAGATGACCTCTTTTTTCTTATTAACTATAAAAAGAAACGTAATATTTCTTACAGCTTTGTGCTAATAGATGGTTCCTGTACTTATATAAGTGCTGATGAGCGCCCCTTTGTGTTGCCGCCTGTTTGAAGGGAGTAATTGGGTGAGATAACAGAGGGGGGGAG
>NC_051401.1:46434385-46439958 GCF_015228065.2 Penaeus monodon | reverse complement strand
TTAAAATAATTTAAAAAAATAAATTATTAATAATAAAAATTAAATAATATATAATTAAATATAAAACATAATATATATATAAATTAATATATAATAAATAATTTTTAAAAATAATATATGTATGGGTGTGGAACAAATTTTATCCTTTTATTAATTAATTTTTATAATTTTTTTTAATATTTAAATAAAAATTAATAAACCCCACCCCACAACCACAAAACCACCACCACACAACCACACAACCCCAACCCCAACCACACACATATATATATTAATATTTTAAATTATATATATATATAATATATATTTAAAATTAATATATTTAAATTTTATATAAAATAATATATTTATATATATATTAATATATATATTATTTTTATAAAAATTTATATTTTATATATACCCCAAATATATATTATATATTATATTATATATATATATATATATATATATAAAATTTAAAATAATATTTAAAATATTATATATAATTTTTTATATATATTATAATATATTATAATATTTTTTTGGGGGGGTTTTTTTTTTATATAAAAATTTTTTAAATTTTGTTTTTTTATTATTTTTTTTAAAATAAAAAAATTATGTGGTGTTTTTGTGTGGGTGTTTTTTTTTTTTTTCCCGTTTTTTTTGGTTTATATACAAAATGCCTTAATTGTTTTTTAAAAATTGTTTCTATCTATCATTTTTAACTATAAATCTAAATTTCAGTCTGAGTCTTCCATCTATCTTCTACTATCAGTCTATATATTCATGCGTCAAGTAACGCCGAAAAGTATAAAAAGCACACTGAGAATACTTTTCTAATTTTCTTCCCATTAACTAGGGTCGCAGCAAAAGTGACAGATTAATGTATAAGTGAAATAAGGCGCGTGGCCCATAGAGTTTTACGGGAGACGTCACCGCGTGCGTGTGATAGCGTGAAGTCGAGGTTGCAAAAAAGAAGTAGAAGGAATTTAGCGTAAAAGGGGATTGTGTGAGGAACTTCTATATAGAATATTTTTTTTTTACTTTCACGTCTTTTTCCTTTGTTTCCCGTTTTTTTTTTTTTTTTTTTTTTTTTTTTTTTTTTTTTTTTTTTTGCTTTTGCTGTCATTAAAAATTGTTTGATTTGATAGTTTTTTATTAACTTTTACATTTTTTTGAGTTTCGGTAAATATTTCAAAACAAAAAAGGCTCGGAAAATTTAAAAATTTTTCATCATTATCGTTTTATATCTTTATCATTACATTATAATGTATTATTAGATACTTTTATTTTATAATCTTTTTACCCTGCATTTTATCATTATTTTTTACTTCATCTTTATTATCATCTCATCATTAAAAATCATTTTTTGTCTTTATAATCATTATTGTTATTGATATCATTATTGTCATTGACATGACAATTTTTAGCATCATTTTAGTTATTATCATTGTAATAATTATCATAATATTTGTTATCATTTTAATAATCATTATTATATTTATCATCATTGTAATAATAATGAAAATTTATTATCATTATTTATGTTTTTCTAATTATGTTAGTTCATTTCATATCATCAATCATCTTTATTATTTTTGATTTTATTATCATCACTTAAAAATGATGATGATGAGATAATAATAAAATGAAATAATAATAATAATAATAATGTAAGAAACAATAATAATAATAATAAAAAGGAAAATAAATAATAAAAATAATGATAAGATGGTAATAAAATAAAATGAAAATAAAATAAAAATAATAGTAAAAATTTTTAAAAATGAAAAAATTGTTAACATCTCATAATTTTACATTATTGCCATTACTTTTATTGTTTTTTTTACGGAATACTTTTTTAAATATCTTTTAGAAAGTGCAAATATAAAATTACGAAAAAATATTACCGAATCGTCCCATATCACCATCACCAAATCACTAAAATTACTGAACCATAAACACTAAAACACGAAATCCAATGCTATAATCAAAATTAACCCATCAGATCCCCCTTCAGGTCCCCTTTAACACTCGAGACTCGTGGATTGCACCGCCCTGAGGCCCTGCAGGGGCGGGTATGTCGGGCCTTGGTGGGGGAGCCCTTTGGTTTCCCTACTACAAAGATCCCCCCGCGTTTAAATCTTTTCACTAAAATGGTGAGTAGGGGGGAAGGTGGGGGGGGTGAGGGGGTAGGGGGTGAGGGGGGGGGGGTGAGGGGGGGGGGGGGTGGGGGGGGTGGGGGGGGTGAGGGGGGGGGGGTGAGGGGGTGAGTGTGGGGTAGGGGTGGATGTGTGGATGAGTGGGTGTAGGTGCGGTATAGGGGGTGAATGCGGGTGAGGACTTGTGAGGAGCTAGGCGGGGGTGAGAGTATTGGTGTGGGGTTGTGGGTGTAGATAGATGTGTGGGGGAGGAGAGGGGGGGAGGGTTCGGATCAGCCGATGGGTGTGGCTGTGTGATGGGAGGGGCGGGGTGAAGGGGGTTTTTTTTGGGTTGGGTGGGTGAGGATGAGGATGGAAAAGATAGATAGAAATAATAGTGTTTGGACAGTAGATAGTCATGAGACAGAGAGAATCTTATGTCTGTGTTTGTTTGTGCACATGTGTCAGCGAACGATAGTGATAATGACAATAATGATATTAATAATAATAACAACAACAATAATAATGATAATAATGCTAATAACAATATTAACAATAAAAATAATGATAATGATAATATGATAAATTAGTAAATTAAAAATATACAATAAAAAAATAAAACAATAATGAAAATAATACTAATGAGGATGATAATGATATTGATATTGATTAGAATGATGATCATAATTATAACGACGACTATGATGATGACAATGAAATCCATTGACAAAGTTCCCCTAATTCAATAAAATAATAACAATAACGACAAATAACACTACAATAACCATACTAACGACATACTCACCCTCCCCCCCCCCTTATTTCTCCCCAGTAATCTGGGCAGATCAATTCTCGCGCCCGAGAGAACCTTGGAGATCTCATTCAAGAAACTCTCGAGATACTGGAGAGACACGGGGGGAGAGACGCGTACATTAACATCAAGTACATGGTCCCTACGTATCAGTCTTGTATGATGAACTGAGTAGTAGGGAAGGAAGGAAGGAAAGAAAGGAGGAAAGAAAGGAGGAAGGAAGGAAGGAAGGAAAGGAAGGAGGGGGGAAAGGGAAAAGGGGGAAAGGAAAGGAGGAAGGAAGGAAAGGGAAAGGAAAGGGGAAAAAAAGGGGGGAAGGGAAGGAAGGAGGGAAGGAAAGGAAAGGAAGGAAAGGGAAGGAGAATAGGAGAGAGAGAGAAGAAGGGAGGAAGGGAGAGAAGAAGGGAGGGAGGAAGAGAAAGAGAGAGAGAGAAGAGGAGAGAGGAGGAGAGGAGAGAAGAAAAGGAGAGAGAGAGAGAGAGGAGAGAGAAAGAGGGGAAGAAACCAGTAAAACTATTATTATTATTTATAAATTAAATATAAATATTATTATATTATATTATATATATATATATATTGTGTGTGTGTGGTGTGTTGGGTGTTTGGTGTGTGGGGTTGTGTGTGTGTGTGTGTTGTGTGTGGTTTGTGTGTGTGGGTTTTTGTGTGTTTGTGTGTGTGTGTGTGTTTGTGTGCGGTGTGTGGTTTTTTATGCATAGTACTACATACAACAACAAATATATATATATATATATATATATATAATATAATATAACCCCCACACAACAACACACACACCACACAACACACCCCACCACACAACACAAACACACACAAACACACACACCAACTAACACCACAAACACACACCACACACACACACACACACACACACTTACAAAAACACATACAAACACACTCATGTGTGTCTGAAGGAGAGAAAGAGAGTGACAATGAAAAGTAAAAAAAAAAAAATCCACAAGTCTGTAAAGAACTTTTTCTGTGTACAAGCACAACCAGTGAAATGTATCGACACATTATATGTACAATGGTAAATGTAAAAGATCATCTCGAAGGAGTTGAAACCTTTTGTGTAAAGAACATTATTTCGTGTGAGTACGTGTTAATTTTTTGTTCACTATTCTCTCCTCAAGAGTCAAAAATTTCCTAGGGGAAAATATATAATCTAGCAGCGTAAGAGAGAAAGAGCGAGCGAGCGAGAGAGAGAGGAAAGAGAGAGAGAGAGAGAGAGAGAGAGAGAGAGAAAAGAGACAGGAGAGAGAAAGAAGAGAAAAAGAGAAAAGGAGAAAGAGAGGGATAGATGTTGATTAGTAGGAGAATGAAAAAGGGGATAGATAGATAGATAATAAAGAAGAGATAGATAGATAGATAAAAGATAGTAGATAGATGATAAGAGAGAGGAGAGAGAGAGAGAGAGAGAGAGGAGAGAAGGGAAAAAAACAAAAAATGCTTTAAAATACCCTGAAAAAAACAAACGCAGGGGGGATTTTTTTTTGATAGCACTCAGTATATTAAATGTGCATCACATCATGGGAATACAAAATAACAAAAAATCCAAAGGGAGTCCTATCGTGTGACAAAACACTAATTTCGAAAATAAGTTAAAAATCTTAGTGTAAAGTCAAAACAAAACAAAACAAAACAATAAAAACCAACAACACGAAGCGCAGGGTTTTCAAAAATGCGTCAGACTAAGTTGGAGAAATACAAAAACAAGAATAAAAAAAAAAAACCTGCCTAGTTAGTCCTAACAAGGCGAAAGCGGTGCCCAAAAAATAGTTTTAGAAGTAAACTTTAGGGAAATCTTTTGGCTAGACATTTTTCTTCCCTTTAAAAAAAACGAATTTTTCCTTTCCTGCCTGATCACTTTTTTTTTGAAGTGGCAGATATTTGCTGTTCTCTGTAGGACTATTCCCCCTGCATAATTCTAAGCAGCAACTTGGGTGAGACGTAGAAAAGCAATAGCTGAAAAAGGGGGTACAGAATAGACGAAAAACTAATGCTAATCCGATCTGCAAGACTTTTCTGCTCTTAGATAACCCTATGATTATGTCTTATATGAGGCCGGGTATATTATCGCGTCAGATTTACCTGTTAACGTGCATTTTTTTTTTCTTTTCCTTGCGTATGCAGCACGGAAGGAGAACGAAGCGAAAATTAGTACAAAGACAAACAAACAAAAAAAATAAGTGAAAGCACAAGCGTTTGCAAGTTCCTTTAATCTGCTTGAGGTCTGTTGTGTAGAGATAAATCCAGTTGTATTAGCATAACATGCTTCTGCATTAGATGTCTGACTTCCAAAATGTTCCAAAGAAGGTTCATTTATCGTAGAGCAGGTTTGCATGGCGTTGTTGATGTCGGGTCATAATGTCAAGTGCACGGAATTAATAGCGAGAAGGATGAATGAAGATGAAAATAATCAACAGGACCTTTGTGGTGTTATATGAACTTAGGATCAGAAAGGCTTGTTATATGCCCGAAAATTCACAAAGTATCGGGCCAAGAGAGAAACTGACCAGGCGTTTCATCACTTTTATTACAAAAATTTTCTTGTAGCGAATAATGAAAGTAGTCCCGACGGGAAAAAAATAACCCCGGTTTTTATTATCCCCCCTTTAAGC
>NC_051401.1:46419385-46424385 GCF_015228065.2 Penaeus monodon | reverse complement strand
AAGTAAAAATTGGTTCTATATCCAAGTGGACGCAAAAGGCATGATGATAAGAGGTAATGGTGGTCAGTTCCTTTCCGACTCCGATATTGGCCCCTAAATACTGACGTCAGCATACCAGTACCCTTTGAGTCGACTGAGAGGGACGACCGCTGAAACCCAGCACCTTGCCGTTGCAAAACCACCTCTAGCATGCAATTCCTACGCTACCTCTAACATGAAATCTACCGCACATAAATAAAGCTGTTAATAACTTAATTTATAAATAAATAAGAAATGAAATCTTGGTTTAGCGACCATTAATTCGCAGATTAGCAGACTTTAGCAGCGAGGAAGTATTGCCATTCATAATTCAAAAAATCGCGTCAATGTTGTATGCACTGGAAGAAAAGAGGTTTTGTGTGTCGCTTAGCCGCTGTTTGAGAAGCGTTTTTGCGTTCGGTTATCATCAATATTTTTAAAATAATTACTAAATGGAGACTTAGGTATATAAAAATGCTTTTTGATTATTTTTTTTTAATACTAGTTGTCTATTGGCCAACCTTGGAAGTCACAATTATTATAGCAAATACCAGTCAGGTTCGCGGTGAAATGCGGTCCGCTGGGATGTCGTAGGCACAATAGAGGTAGTTTAGTGTTATTTTTTTAAGCGTATGACGAAAGACTAGATAAAAAATATAGATATATTCATAAGGCAGAGGCACTTTCAAATAATAATTTCGCACATGTAGAAAAAAGTAAGGGATTGCCATAGATCATACACAAACACGCGATTGTATAGAAATAAATGAAAATATCACCTTACAACCATTTATCAATTTTTTTCCTCCACTGTATACCCAAAGTCAGTGGAAAATAAAAGCAAGAAAATAATACGGAGAGGAAACTTCATCAGTAACGTAATAAAGCGAGTGCGATGCTTTTTTTTTGCAAGAGAGAAATGGCTAAACAGGGTATCACGCAAGTTTCTCTGTGACGTGACTATAGATTGTAATTTTCTTGAACAGATTACAATCAACAAGAAAGTTTGACGTGTGGAATAAGTAAGGGGTGAGAATTCATTGACTTTATCTCTTGAAATTTGTTTATATTTTCTTGAAAATGTTTGGTTTGTATTTGTAATTTACGCACGGTTACGAGCGTATTTCTTTATATATTCTTTATCCCCAATGTTATGTGTAGTAATAAATATCACAAAATATTTCTTTTAGAATCTTGACATGTGCAAATGTGTTATTATTTTTTTAGGAGCACGAGTCTTAGCTAAAGCAGAGAACCACTGCTAAAACGCATAACAAAATATAACAGACGGAGTGTGGAGACGCCCGTGCGGCCGCCACTGAGGACGGCAGAACATTCACCTAAATTCCAAGGTCACATTTTTTTGTGTTGTAAATAGGAACATTTACACTAGTTACCCCCAACTTATTAACGGTTTTCTGTAGAGCTCGCTTTGAGAGTCGGCGAAGTTGCCTGAGAACACGGAGCCAAAAAAAGAAAAAAGAAAAGAAAAGTTTTACACAGACGTGGTTAAAAGATCTCAGGGAAAACATTCGGGATGATAAAAAAAGTTTCTTTTTTTCTTTTTTTTTTACATAGGAATATAGGCATTCATTTGCTTCAGTTGGAGAATGTAAGCCTGTTAACAACTGCACGCAACCGCCTTTCCAGATTTTGCAATAGGTCACTTACAAACAAAAACGCAGGGGTCCCCGTGCTATTGTGTGCTGGAGGAGTACGGATGAAACACGGAGCGTCTCCCGTAGATTTTCAGCAGCTATTAAAAAAGAAAAAAAAAAGAAAAAAAAAAAAAAATGGTTTTAGTGTTTTCTCTTGAGAGTGAGCATGTATTTTCTCCCTAAAATGAAGAGTAAAATGAACACATATCAGCATTCGAGAGGGTTGAAAATACGCAAACTGCTCAACTAAGTATTTACAACGGAGAAAAAACAAAACGAAAATAAAAAACAAAAAACTAAGCATAACAACTTTCAGATAGTTGAATATAGAATTAAAAGATAAAAAAAGAAATAAAAATACCCACGTTTACAAGTTTACAGACGTTTACTAGACGCTAGGACTCAGCCTCTCAATTTACGCATCTGTGCTCTAAATGTTTCCACAGAAAATAAGAATTCCTTGAGTATATTTCCCTCTGTTATGGTTCCCACTGCACATACGTATAAGGCGTCTCAAGGTCCTCAATAAAAAACGTTTCGAAATTCTCGTTAATGCCCGCACAAGGGAGATTTTTCCCCTCCTACGCCCTCCTCGCTCTCCCTCCCTCTTCCTTTATATTTCTCTAAGTCTCAATCGTAAGAGCAGCATATTTCAGGTCATGTACCTTTTTTCCGTATAATGTTACATTTTAGCTTCATTTCCACAAAGCCCACGAACTAAAAGGATTACTATTCAGTTATAAGGAACCTTTTATCTCGACTTCCCTTGCTATCACTTGGGCGCCAGACGTCAGCGCCATTTTCCCCCGCAGGCGTTATGTTATGGGGGGGGGGAAACTCAACGAAACCTAACACCTCATCGTCTTTTTCTCGCCTTTTTGGTCCTCATCTGATCTTGTAAAGCGTCCCCTCAGCTCGTCAGATCTTCAAATGCTTCATGGCGAAAACGCGAAATCATATACAGAGGGCTTTCCGTTCCAGAATTCGTTTATATCGATTATTTCTTCCTAAAAAACCTTGAAGATCAGCACAATTTCCCTCCCACTTCCCACTTTTAAACCAGGCGGGATGGTATCTGGTGTATATTCCTTTGTGGTATTTTTCTAACCTTTATTCCCTTGCTTGTAACTCACCTCCGTACGCCCTCTTATAATTCAAGTTCCATTTGCGTTTTCTTACGGCGTCCAGAGATAAACCTTAGGGAGGGAAACTGCATCATTAATCAATTCTCGTTTTATGAAACTTTTATCAGATACTTCGCCTCCCTCTGTAGCCATTTTCTATCTATCTCAAGCCTCAGAACGTTCTGAACCTTGGAAGTACACACACCTCTTCTCAAGCTGGTAAGGAATCGTAGCTGATTTTAACATTTATAGGCATAGAGATTCCCCCTCCGGTGCTTACCAGTATGCACTACAAACTCCACTTTCCTTTATGGCCTAACTTGTTTTCTCTTAAATCCTTATTATCAAGAGGAAATTGCTACTTAAATTGCCTTATTTTGCGAAAACTGGCGCGCCTGTCAGCCATGTTGCGAGACTTCACTTTGACAGTATATTTGTATTATTAAATTATATCGTTATCTTAACATTAATATTAATCGTTTGTCCTCCGTATTAATATGGCCTTTAAATCTCCCAAGATCTGTCATTCCCTTCTTTTTAATCTATTGAATTATATAAATTTGAGCGCATTTTTCGAGAATTTTATATTTTCTGTTTTCTTCAGTAAACCTCCTTGAAGACTTTTTACCTCACAACTCGAAAGCTTTTATCGTGTCCTATGATAATCTTTGAGTGATTAATGAACAGAGAGATTTACTGTTAGTCTTGACTTCATTGACCATTTCATTTATATCATTTCCGATTCCAAAGATTTGCTAGGCATGTGCGTTTGTAGCTCTTTATATGCGCACTATATATATTTTTTTCTAATATGAATATCGGGTTAATCTATTTTTTCCATATCATTGACTATTTGTATCTTTTTCCAATTCTTAACTTCACGTATTTTAACCCTCGTTCCGATTTAACAGTTGAAATCAGGATGTTCGCGAATTTTACCCTTTTTAAATACTATGCTCTATCTTTCTTTAATATCCGGCTCAAAACTAAGAGTTCTTGGTTACTCCTATACAATATTGTTGCATCCGACGGCTAAATATCCATTTTTATCTTAAATTCGTTTCGCAATTTGTGAGGCCTAAAATATTTTTTTAAATCGTCCTATTATTTGGCACAGTCGTTTTTATAGACATTGTGTGAGTATTTCTCATGATATAAGTATTACGTGACAGTATTTTGTACATATTATAACTGGTCCTAAACGACAAATTATATCATTTATTTATTTATCTATTTATTTATTTTTTGCATATCCCCCTTAACCCCCACCTTCAGCGCCGTTGATTCAGCCCAAGTTATCGTACGGCACTAAATACAAGTGGCGGGATTTCTATGGAACCTCATGCTTTTTATGCAATGGAATTTAACCGGCCGTAATCTGTAATATTCCGCTATTATCAATCACTGCACTTTATACTATCTCAAATCCCTCCTCTCTTTCTCCTGTCTGTATGTCTCTCGATATTCCTCCTCCTCTATGTCTCTTAATCTCTTAGTGTCTGTCTGTCTGTCTGTCTGTCTGTCTGTCTGTCTGTCTGTCTCTTCTGTCTGTCCTTCCGTCCGTCTGACTGTCTGACTGTCGCCTGTCACCGGTTTTTGATCTCTCTCTCCTCTCCTCTCCTCTCCTCTCCTCTCCTCTCTCCCCTCTCTCTCTCTCCTCTCCTCTCCTCTCTCCTCTTTCCTCTATTTCTCTCTATATATACATACTCATATATACATATACACATTTACATTTACATATGCATATTCATATACATATACATATACATATACTTATGCATTCTCTCTCTCTCTCTCTCTCTCTCCTCTCTCATCTCTTCTCTCATCGTCTCTTCTCTCTCCTCTCGCTCTCTCTCTCATTCTCCCTCATTCTCCCTCATTCTCCCTCTCTCTCTCTCTCTCTCTCTCATCTCTCTCTCTCTCATCTATCTCTCTCCTCTCATTCTTCTCTCTCTCATTTTCTCTCTCTCACCCCCTCTCTCTCTCGCTCTCTCTCTCTCTCTCTCCTCTCATTCTCTCTTTCTCTCTCTCATCTCATGCTTCTCTCTCTCCGTCTCATTCTCTTCTCTCTCTCTCTCTCCTCTCTCTCTCTCTCTCTCATCTCTCACCCTCTCATCTCTCTCCTTCTCATCTCTCTCTCTCTCATTATCTGTCTCTCCTCTCTCTCTTCTCTCTCTCCATCTCTCTCTCTCTCTCTCTC
>NC_051401.1:46408510-46413510 GCF_015228065.2 Penaeus monodon | reverse complement strand
CCACTTCCTCCCCTCAAATTCTAATTCAACCCCCTCCCCCCCCCAGCCTACACCATGTACCATGACACAACCCCCCCCACCCCACCCCCACCGCCATAGAAATTCAAACGGGAGCTTGGGATAAAAGTCCCCAGTTTGGGCGCCATCTGCGGTCTGCTCCGGCCACGGCCTCCTCGACCGTTCTGCTTGACACGCGATACGGGACGAGAGAAAACTACATGCCACACACGCAGCGTGTCCGTAAAGGGGAAAGACAAAGAACACGTAAGTTCCATCCCCTATTTTTTAAAACCACATACATCTGCATCTATTCTATTATACATCAACCTTTAAAAAACGTTTATAGTGAGATGCTAATGATTCACTTCCGTAATCACACCTACTATTCTCACGCGGCACGTCACGTGTGAACCCAAATATCTCTCAGGAAAGACCGTGAATGCTCGACCTTCCTCTTCGTCTCTCCCAAGGTCTTCCTCGCCGCCCTTGAGGTCAACGGCGATTGCCGAGTTGCCATGCACGTGTCTCCGGGATGAGGTCGGACGATCCCCATGGCTGCGAGGAGGGCCATTCCCGTGCAACGCCTGCAACGATGATGATGTTGCAACCATCTCTTGCTCTGACGTAATGACGGTGGTGGTGCGATCTCGCCTTGAGGTGCAACCAAACAAGAAGAGAAAAAATGGAAACCCATTTTAACCCTCACAGAGATTTCAAATATTCGCATTACGCTAATAAAGAGAAAAACATATGCATCTGTCAAGGTCCATTTCTCACTCCACATACTTATGTAAAAAGATTGAATCGTAAAGACTGTAAAAAATATTTCTAAAACGTTTACAGAATGAATGAAATAACAAAGGTGCAGTCCTCACAAGAACAACTCCACTGAATCATAAGCTTGCAACCTCCCTTCATGATTTAATATATTACAATAGGTGTTCTTACATCACTAATGTATCTTCATGATTAAAATATAATTTAGTGGAAAGGTTTATGAAACTCTTGTCTCAATATGCTTTCAACCTAACGTGCACATGTCCTAAAAGGTTAAATAAAAAATGTTCTGCGTAAGGATAGATGCGGTAACCAATACCTCCAATGTTTGTACAAGTTGACATCCTACCTGACTATCTGTCACCTGCGCGCGATAATTACCGGCGCAGCCCGACACGCAATCGATATTACATTTCAAAACTTATGGACACCCGACAGTGTAGACTACCAAGCTTGCAAAAATTCAGGACAGTATAAATTATATTCGGGACTTAAGCTATAGGTTTTGAATTGCATCATCAGCCTCGAAGTTGGTAAGTTTGTTCTAATTGGCTAGAGAGAGAGAGAGAGAGAGGCGCGTACGCTACGTCTCTCGCTTATAATGTTGTGTTTGTTCATGGCGCGGCGATATCTCGCTGCCTCTTTGCGAATCCTCTGGTGAGCGAGCGATCTGAAACCCCTGCTTTTCTCCTCATCACCGATGGTGTGGCTTGTATCACTGCTGCACCGCGAAGATGCAACACTAAAAATATCGTCCTTCTCGCTCAAGCTTATACAGCTAACAGGTCAGTTACCTCATAGATTGAAAAACCTTATCTAAAGAGCATTAATAGGGATTTCATTTGCACGGGGTCAAAGGTGGTTCGGGTTTCCCTGCATATTCACTTTTGAACGGTTAATTATATACCAACCAAGGTCTGTCCCCCTCACACGTGCCGACCCAGATCTATTTCGCTAATTAGCCTCAAGTGGCAATACAATGCTTTTCAAAGTGTTACCTCATTTCTCAAATTAATAATTATTTTTATAATCTATAATGCACTCTATGGAAATTGCTCAGCTTTCCTTCAAGGCCCATAAGTATAACTATATGCAGAGAGGCGTATCGAGAGGTTACATACCAGTACATACATTTAATCAATAAAAAACTGGCTTTGATTAATTATCAACATCTTTTTCTTTTAGCAACTGACTCTATCAAAAAACAAAAACAAAAGGCTTCTATATACTACGAGAAAGAACTTTTGTAAGCGATGAAAGAGTTTTAGGGTAAAATAATACAACTTGTTTGTCCTTGTCATAGACTTTTTTTTTACATAATTTTACACGTATTGGACAAAAACAAAGACAAATTCTCTAAAGCAGGAAATTTCGAACCGAAGGTAAATTCATCCCAAGAAAGTAAAAACGTACATGGCCCTCGATGCGATGGGTCTTCCCAAGTAGCGTGCAAATTTCAAACTGATAATGCATTATGCTTTTTTAAAATCTATTCTTGAATCAAGGGATCAGTTATCTTAATCAAAATATTCTTTGCAAAATATATAAAAATAAAGGTGCTTACCCTTCCTTGTCGTGCGTCTACATTAAACATTCCTTTTTTTTCATGGCAGTAAAGGGGTAAATGACGAGCAACGTACAGTCGAGGAGGTAAATTACTGAAGAGTTAAAATCACCGACCTAATCAGAAAAAAAAAGAAAACCGAAGCAATATTTTTCAGTCATTTTGTTTTAAATGTCAAGTAAAACTCAGAGAAAAAATTACCCTTTTATTCAAATACAAAGGTGATTTTTTTAGTCCTGAAAATTCTATGGTAGACCTTTAAAAACGTTATCGTATTGCTATCATCTTTAACGAAATGCATGTATATTACATAATGGTAAGTTTTGAGGAATATAATAAATCTATTTTTCCTGCAACAAAAGTCTTTATAAAACAAAAAAGTCAATTTGCTCATCAATACCACCAAAATCTTATCTTATCTAAATCTATCCTCTTAAATGATATAGATTTTATATTTGGGTGGGGGTTATAAAAATTGGGTAAATTACTGAAGAGCTAGTCCGCATTCTGAGTTGAGTCGTTCTTTTTCTTACAACCTCATAAAACAGGAGGGCAATTGGTCTCTATTTAAGGAGGAAACCAGTTCGAGAAAGTTGCACATGTTGCACGTGTATTAGTATGTAACCTCTCATGCAACGATACGCCTGTCCGCATACAGTTATACCTATGGACCTTGAGGGAAAGCTGAACATTTTTCATACACTGTAGTTTATAAAATCATTATTAATTTGAGAAATGAGGTAACACTTTGAAAAACTTTGTATTGCCACTTGATGCTAAATAGCGAAACAGATCTGAGGGGGACAGGTGAAGACCTTGGTTGGTAGATAACCGTTCAAAAAGGAATATGCAGGGAAACCCGAACCCACCTTTGACCCCGTGCAAATGAAATCCCTATTAATGCTCTTTAGGTAAGGTTTTTAAATCTATGAGGTAACTGACCTGTTAGCTGTATAAGCTTGAGCGAGAAGGACGATATTTTTAGTGTTGCATCTTCGCGGTGCAGCAGTGATACAAGCCACACCATCGGTGATGAGGAGAAAAGCAGGGGTTTCAGATCGCTCGCTCACCAGAGGATTCGCAAAGAGGCAGCGAGATATCGCCGCGCCATGAACAAACACAACATTATTGCGTTGAAGCGAGAGACATAGCATACACGCCTCTCTCTCTCTCTCTCTAGCCAATTAGAACAAACTTACCAACTTCGAGGCTGATGATGCAATTCAAAACCTATAGCTTAAGTCCCGAAAATAAATCATACCGTCCTTAATTTTCGGTCAGTGTTAGGTTAAAAGCCATGAGAAATATTGAGTATGATCCTTTTCACTGAATTGTGTTCTCAATACGAAGATCCATTAGTGATGTAAGAACGCCTATTATAACATGTTACACTATGAAGGGAGGTCGCAAGCTTATTAATCGCCCACGAGGGTAAGTAATTTCATTTATTCTTGGGAGGAAATATTATTTAGTCTTGATGATTCATTTTTTTACATAAGTATATGGAGTGAGACTTTGCCAGATGCATATGTGGAGTTGTCTTGTGATGACTGCACTTTGTTATTTCATGCATCTGTAAACGTTTTAGAAATATTTTTTACAGTCTTTACGATTCAATCTTTTTACATAAGTATGTGGAGTGAGAAATGGACCTTGACAGATGCATATGTTTTTCTCTTTATTAGCGTAATGCGAATATTTGAAATCTCTGTGAGGGTTAAAATGGGTTTCTATTTTTTCTCTTCTTGTTTGGTTGCACCTCAAAGCGAGATCGCACCACCACCGTCATTACCCCAGAGTAAGAGATGGTTGCAACATCATCGTTGCAGGCGTTGCACGGGAATGGCCCTCCTCGCAGCCATGGGGATCGTCCGACCTCATCCCGGAGACACGTGCATGGCAACTCGGCAATCGCCGTTGACCTCAAGGGCGGCGTGGAAGACCTTGGGAGTGACGAGGAGGAAGGTCGAGCATTCACGGTCTTTCCTGAGAGATATTTGGGTTCACACGTGACGTGCCGCGTGAGAATAGTAGGTGTGATTACGGAAGTGAATCATTAGCATCTCACTATAAACGTTTTTTAAAGGTTGCTGTGTAATAGAATGGATACAGATGTGTGTGGTAAAAAAAAACAAAAAAAAAACAGGGGTTGGAATTGACGTGTTCTTTGTCTTTCCCCTTTACGGACACGCTGCGTGTGTTGCATGTTGTTTTCTCTCGTCCCGTATCGCGTGTCAAGCAGAATGGTCGAGGAGGCCGTGGCCGGAGCAGACCGCAGATGGCGCCCAAACTGGGGACTTTTATCCCAAGCTCCCGTTTGAATTTCTATGGCGGTGGGGGTGGGGTGGGGGGGGGGTTGTGTCATGGTACATGGTGTAGGCTGGGGGGGGAGGGGGTTGAATTAGAATTTGAGGGGAGGAAGTGGAGGGGGTCGATGAAGAGACGGTCCGGCGCGAGGGGAGGGGGGGGGGCAGGTTGAGGGGTGGAGAGCGAGCGGGGATTCCCCGCCTTGGCTTGATTCCCTTGGGAAATTGTCCTGCGCCGCCTGAAGTGGGTTCAAGAGGGCTGTTAGCATCACATCATATTCTTTCTGCTTCATCAGAACCGCCCACTTTCCTCCCAACCTCCCCAGTCAGCCGAGAATCCCTGTCGTCCGCAT
>NC_051401.1:46401010-46403510 GCF_015228065.2 Penaeus monodon | reverse complement strand
TTAGTACAAGCTCCCGTGTTTTTTTAACAACTGTGCCAGGTCTTACATAACTTCCATTAAAATGTTGAAATATATTCTGTAATTGATAAAGACAGCGTTGTGAAAAGGGACTTAAAAGTGGCTTTTTTTTCTCCCGCAATTAACCAAAAATGTTGGAAAAGTAATTTTTTCAGTAACAAGAGATTTTCTGCTATTGCGATTAATTCCTAGAAACATTTAATATTTCCATAAAGAAATTTTTTAGTACTATCTGCACACTGCACTACAAAGTAACCAGACAAATCATTCATCTTCATTGAGAAGAGATTTGGACCTAGCACGGATCCCTGAGGAACACCAAAGGAAACGTTACTTTTAGTCGATACGACGTTCGTGAGTCTAGATAGTACCGGAATCAGCGTGGATCCTAGTTTCGTGTATTGATTTATAGCAATGTCGTGATTTCCAGTGTCGAAAGTTTTAGATAAATGTAGTAGCAACAAAGAGGCATATTCATAATGTTAATAGGGCAGTTTCTGTTGAAAGCTTTTTGTCAAATTATCAACCACGAGTCTGCTTGATTACCAAAATCTCATTAACTGATTGGCCGCAATTTTCTCTAAATATTTTTTGGAAATATTGACCACAAAGAGATTAGACTCTAGTTACTTTACTTCACTTATGTCTCTGTGTAAGGGAATAACGTCAGAGATTTTCCATAGGTCAGGAGATATGTTGGCAACATTAAAAGTGTTTATAAAAATTATATTACAGTAATAAGAAATAGAACAACTGGTAGTGAGTCTTTTATAAATCGAAATGGAATCCGATAAGAACATTAGGAATTTACAGTTTGTTCATTTCTTATAAATGAATGGTAAAACACTCTACCGTGTTGATACAGGGAGAAAACCCCCCACAATGCACAATCAGTAAATCTAGTTTGTGTACTGTGAGTTTTTCTACCATAAATCTTTTAGGTTTAAATAAATAGCATTGCAATCTATAGGATCAAGTCTAAAACTAGTGTTGGAACTTTTATTTGAGTTCACAGAGGCCGGGTTATTTCCTGGTTACACAATCGTCCATACATTTAAGGAAAGTATTATCTAAAATGTTTACTTGTACATTAACATCGTCAATTTGTATACTATTGAGAGTAGGAACTTTATCTAGTAATGATTTACAAAAGTAATTTTGGCTGTAGTTCTTAAGGCACCCAAAAAATTTAAATACCGACTGTCTTCTTGGTTTGCTTATATTGACCATAGAAGTCATATTGAGTATAGCAGCTGTAAGCTTATCACTTGGGAACAAGTAGACCGGTAATAAAGTCTGGTTTATTAGTAATTATTATTCATCCTCCAGTTGGTCTGTCAATTATTTGTCTTAAATATAGCTAAAAGACATTAGCATGAAAATTTCGATAAATGCAACCACCAATGATAGACTGTAGTTTTCTGCTTTACACTGTAATCCAAACATCCTCAACACTTTCGACTTCATCAATAGCTATGCTGATTTCAGTCGCCTTGAGGTCATCCCTATTATAGATACATACTCCTACCTCATTTCCATAATCATGGCGATAAATTCTGAGGGAAGAGATATTTACCATAGAATAGTTTATACTTGTAAGGAGCTACGTTTGTGATTTAGTATCGACATATCTTTCACTGACAAAAACATATATTTTCTATTTCTATTCATCCTTGTGATAGAGAAGCGATTGGGCATTTATATATACAATAGTTATGAGGTCCTTATTTAGTGCAGGTTTACCACCGTCTTGACTAAATCCCTACTCACTAGTCTACTTTTGTGACCATAGAAATATCAGGATGCACATGTGACTTTATAGTCGCATTTGAAATTTAATTGTCTGTGGTTGAAGCATTAATTAATATTATGAATGAGAGTGTTTTGGGAAGGCATATGATTTCTCTTTGTAGGATTCCAATTATCAGTTAATCCAAAAAATATTTCCATTAGCACTGGTACAACCGCGCCAACACTTCGCCTGTACCAAGACTGAAATTTAGTTGAGTTTGCTTTATTCGAATGTGTACTCACTTCTTCCAAGTTATCGTTAAATTGGTCGATTTTTTATCGGCAAGATAATCCAAATTAAGTATTGCACCAGCTCGCATGCAAACATTCCCAAGCTATCATTCTCTCTTCTTCAAATCCAAAAATTAAGAATCCCAGGTCATCCCACATAACACAGCGAGACTTAAACCATACATTAATCCTTAGATCCCACAGCAGACACCTTATCTAGTGGGAGTTCGATCCAATTTCTCGTCGACCCAGCATCTCAAAAGTCCGTGGTTGTTTACTACATGGAACAGCCTCTCCCTTGATGCGATGGCCTGAAGACGCTGAGATTCGTATCGTGGAGGGGCTTGGGTTTTCTATGGGGCTGGGGCTGAGGGAGGTGAGAGAGGGAGAGGGAGAGAGGGAGGGAGAGGGAAAAAGGGGAGAGAGAGGGGGGGAGAGGGAGGGGAAGGGGGAGGGAGAG
>NC_051401.1:46383595-46398595 GCF_015228065.2 Penaeus monodon | reverse complement strand
CCGAAACGATAACCAGTGCTATGTCTACACATTTTTTGATGTCTTCATTCACATTCCACTGTTATAAATATTATTGGTATGGGATATGAAGTCCTTAGTGTTTCAGTCTTCTAAAACATGTTATGAGAAATCGAAGAGACCTTTCAGCATTTCAGTTGTAGTACAGCTTTATAATATGAAAGCTAGAAATTTATAAATCAAAAACTTTAGGCTGTTATTATCACCCAATTAATTCTTTATAACACCTTATATCACTTTTACCAAACAAGTTATTTTACCTGCATGGAAACCTTGACTGGCCCCATTTTCAAAATTAATCCTTGATTATTGACCGAAGACATTACGTAATAGTTATGGTTTAGAAAAAAAGGGTTTTGCTACAGATTGTAACAAAGGTATATTCTGGTCTAGGGGGGATAGTTTAGAATAGACTATTTTATACCCGGGGGTATAAAGTAGGCTAGGCCCGATTATACCCCACGAGTTATTCTGGTCTAGCCCAAGCTATACCCGGGTATGTTCGTGGAGGGGTTTAATCTGGGCTATTACACCGGGCAGAGGCGAATCACATAGCTCTTCCCATAGATGTAGAAACACCAGAACTATCACATCGGCTCCCTACTAGATGCTCATATGTTTTTTTTCTTTAATCCGAAGTAATGCTGGCGTAAAGTAATTGCAACCTTCGCGAGAACTTGCAACGCTTGGTCAATAAACTCAACAATTTGAAATTTCTGGTTCCCTCTTCACGGGTTTCCGAAATATTGGAAACTAAAATTGCTGCAACCAATTGGTGAAAATACCATAAGATCTTAATAGATACATGCCATTAATATGATGAACATTTTTTCCATAAAAGATATATTATTCGGAATATCAGTGGTATGTTATAAAACTAGTTGATATGGAAGTTACTAAATGTACTTACTCACCACGACCTAATTTTTTTTATTGTGATGTTGACGTGCAAAACAGGCAAACATATATCAAAGAAAATTTCGCTCTCTTCAGCATGTGAAATAAGTATCATTATTACCTGTGATAACCGTAGCAGATATTAGAGCTTTAAGTAATCTTGTCTCATGAACTGTGGATTCTGAGAGTGCTTACTGTTGTATGTTTTTTTTTATTCACAGTTGAAGACGCCTTTAATAAAAATTTGTGTGTATCGTAAAATGTCTCTCTTCCTTTCCCTCTTCTTATATATACACGTGTGTGGATCTAGACACACACACACACACACACACACACACACACACACACACACACACACACACACACACACACACACACACCTCTATCTCTGTCTATCTATATACATGCTCAACACACACAACGACGTATTCAGTTACATAATGTGCCCTGTTAACAAGAACGATGTTACCTTTTCAGCTATAACGCAATTGCCTTTGCTCGGCGGCATACAGGTCACCTGTTGTGCTTAATAAATTATTATGATTTAGCGGTGGCATGAACTGAGGGAAGAAGGGGGGGGCAGAGAGAGAGAGAGAGGGGGGAGAGGAGAGGGAGAAAGAGGTACGAGAGAGAGAGAGAGGGGAAGGGACAGTAGAGGTGGAAGGAAAGGGAGAGAGAGGGGGGACGGGAGGAGAGAGAGGACGAGAAATGAAGCTTAATTTTGGAATTATGAAAAAAAAGTGACGTCCATCGTGTCCTTACTTCCTTCCTCCTCTTTTCCTCTGCTGGAAGTGAATTACGGTTTGTTGCTGGTCCTCAGGAGGTCGTTCGTTGAATAGGCAAACAACCATTTAACTCGGTTGTTTGGGTGTCTAAATGCTTCCTAATTTGTGTTTGATTGGACAATAGGCAGTTTCGTTTCCCCCAGAAATTTGCCTGTTATGTCGTGAATTAATTCCGGTAATCGTCGGTAATTAACTCGGTCAATAGGCCATTCGACAAAAAGCAATGAAGGCTTATTTGTTCCGCTCTTCTATACACAAATCTGGGATCGCAGAGATCACAGAAAGTCTTTTATTTCTGGCCTTTTTTTTATCTATGACAAGGTAATTATCAGATAGAGAGAGAGAGAAAAAAAAAATACAAGCCCAATGTAATCAGGCTTTTTTTTCACCCTCAGCATCCTACACGACGCCTGCGCAGGGCCCTCGTTCTTCCTATATAACAGCTGATCTTCGCAGACTCCGCAGCCAAGCACCATGGCCGCCCCTCGCCCTCAGCACCTGCTGTGTCTGAGCCTCAGCGCCCTCGTCGTCGCCGTCTTCGCCTCGCCGATCCCTGCCTCCGCCAGGTTCTCCCCGCGGCCGCCCTTCCTGTTCCACGAGCGAGAGAAGGAGCAGGAGCAGCCGACGCCCCGAGTTGAGTCCCCGAAGCGCTCGCGGGAGGACTTCAGCTCCGACCTCGTCCAGTTCTTCTCGGAGGAACAGGTGCAGGAGGCCACCAAGATCCAGTACAAGTCCATCCCTGAGCCGGTCATCTACACGTCGCAGGTCCTCCAGCAGGGCGTCAGCTGCTCGACGCTGCACTCGGAGATGCACGAGAACTACATCAAGCCCGAGCTCAGACTCCGTCCCGAGTGGATCTACGAGTCCAAGCTCATCGGCGACTGCCCCACGCACTACGTCACCCGCGAGCTGCCGTCCATCTACTCACCCTCGACGGTGCTGGAGGCCGTCTGCGCCTGCGGGGGCTCCCAGTGCTCCGAGGACGGCCACCAGTGCGTGCCCGTGTCGCGCCACGTCCCCGTGTGGGTGCGTCGGGGGCCCAACCTCCATGTACTCGACGTCGAGGAACTGACGGTGGCGTGTGCCTGCGCCCGGAGACCCAGCGCCGGCGGGAACTTCATCTTCAGCGCGGCGGTCGAGAGCTAGAGCGAGACGAAAGGGCGAAACACTCGGCCTCGAGCGATCCTTTGCTGCCATTCGATATAAAAAAGATATCCACGGGTCTGTGGACGCGTTGCTCTACAAAAGGAATCTGCGTGAGAGAGTTCTCAGTAATTTTCCTTTGTACAGTATAAAATTCCAAACAGGACTTCGTTACGTTATTTGTGCCAAATTGTTGAATGATTACTAATACTAGGTTTTATAATCACGAATTATAGTGTTATATTTATTCAGAGTTTTCATGGCTTCTTTGTACCGTACTGTTCAGATTTTCATCTACAAACTTGTAAGCAATTATCTATATACAGATTAGAAAAAAAGGTTCATTTCAAAATGTAAGTTTTTACATTAATTTTCATTTAGTACAGTCATTTTTCGGAACTACGAAAACGTATTTATTAAAAAAAATATTACACAGTATTTTGTTGAAACATGAACCATTATCACAACAAAAATCTCAGTTAATGACTTTGAGTTGTGTAATAACTCAATAAAACTTTCAAGCAGTTATAATATTCATGTTCCTTACAGAGAATTTTTTTGTTTAATTACGAAAACAAATGGATAAAAAGGGATTTTTTTTCCTTTTCGTTCACGCAATGTATTCAGCACAAACACACACATATACAGTAAAAACATATATTATTGTATATATATAAATAAAATACATCACATATAATATATATGTATATAATATATATATCATATGTATATATATATAAATGAATATACATATACATATGTGCACACACATATATGTGTGTGTGTGTGTGTGCGTGTGTGTGTGTGTGTTTTGGGTGGGTGTGTGTGTGTGTGTGTGTGTGTGTGTGTGTGTGTGTTTGTGTGTGTGTGTGTGTGTGTGTTGTGTTGTGTGCGTGCGCGTGTGCGGTGTGTTTCATATACATATGTATATAGATATATATCTCTATATATATATATATATATATACACACACGTATATCTGTGTCTGTATATATATATATATATATATATATATATATATATAATATAATATATATGCATTATATATATATATATATATCGATATATATATAATATATATATATATACTTACATATATATATGCATGCACATATATCTCTACACACACACACACACACCCCACCACACATATTATCTATATATATATAATCGATATATATATTATAATATATATATATCTATATATATATATAACATAATTCCATAGACATATATAGACTTATATATATATCTATATAATATATCTATCTACATATATATCTCTATAACATATACTCATTTACATATACATATATCTATATCTCATATCTATATATCATCTCTCTATCTATATCTATCTATATATATTCTATATATAGATGTGTGTGTGTGTGTGTGTGTGTGTAATATATGATCTCTATGTGACATGCATCTCACTATATGTATAGATATATATATATATATATATATATTTGTTATGCACGATGCATAAATTATATTATGTGATATCTATATATATCTATAATATATATATATATATATATTAATATATATATATAGATAAAAAGATATCGATATGCCCACACCACACCACACACCCACACACACACACACACACACACACACACACACACACACATATATATATATATATATATTGTATATAATATAGATTATAATGTGTGTGTGTGTGTGTGTGTTGTGTGTGTGTGTGTGTGTGTGTGTTGGTGTGTGTGGTGTGTGTGTGTTGTGTGTGTGTGTATGTATGTGTTGTGTGTGTGTGTGTGTGTGTGTTGTGTGTGTGTACATATACACAACACCACACACACACCAACACACACACACCACACACACACACCACACACACACGACCACCACACACACACACACACATATAAATATATTATTATAGATATATATATATATAATATATATATATATATATATATGCACATCATGATATATATATATATATATATATAATCTATATATATATATATATATATATATATATATGTGTGTGTGTGTGTGTGTGTGTGTGTGTGTTGTTGTGTGTGTGTGTGTGGTGTGTGTGTATACACACACATGCAGGTAATGAATGATAGGGAGGACAGAATTGCACACCTTACATACGTATGTGACGTTGCCATAACAGGCGTAGGGGTAATTAACACCGGGAGTGATTATCATCCCGGAACCGGGATCATTAACACTTCTAATGATGCCTAGCACGCACATCAGACTACTACGGTCGAACACAACGTATCATAACAGGAAGTAGTCATAATTAATGAATACCAAAAGTGATTATCATAATCAATGATCTGCATTGGAAATCATCAACTTCCTCTAATGATGTCTAACACGCACACCTGAAGGTTGCCCCCCCTCCCCTCCTCTCCTCTCCAAAGCAATAGTAATAAGATTAAGAGGAAGAAGATGAAGCAGACAAACAGACATGCATCCAGTTGCTGACATACGCAAAGGCATGCATCCGATCATATGATTAAGTTATTGCCTCGATACCAGGTGCTACAGATGACCCCTCCACCCTTTAATTCCTCCTAAACCTTGCATTGCAATATTCATCATATTTGAACTTAAAACTGAATCAATAATTGAGCCCAGGCAAGTGATCCTCCCTCCCAATTAATAAGACTATCATAATCAATAACAAATAACTCGTGGATGGGAGAGAACCCTGACCCCCATCCCCATCAGGCTAGCCACACAATGGATTGAAGTCAGGTCAGGTAATGACCAAATAAATACTTATCCCCCACCTTGTCAGAGGCAAGAATACAATTAAGTGAAAAGGTTGATAAAACTCGTCATACGATGTATAATTTTAATTTTCTATCCATATTGCATAAACACTTCATACAAGACACACACACACACAGGCGAGTCCCAAAACGATATATCTATCGCCTGTGATAGACAATCCTCTTATAGCACAACAATTTCGCGTTAAACGCGTATATGTGGAGGTGATTTGAGGCAGGGGCAACAACTCAACGCTTGCTAAGTAACTTCTTCCCGCACCCGCACATCGCCGAGAGGAATCATCCCCGCATGCAACAGAGACGATGCTGGGCGGGAAAAACACCTCTCCTCGTCACCCAATTAGTCGACGAGGGGGATCGACAGACTACTGCAGGGGTTGGGAACACACGAGTCCAGTGTTTCTGAGGGAGATATGTGCCTGCACAATGGGCGACAGTGACCTCCGTATCCTCCCAGGGGAACACGCAGGCAAGGTGGGGCATAGCTCAGGCAGGAAAGCAAGGGGTTGTAAGGACACAGACACAAACCCTTCCCAGCATTTGCAAAGGGCATAGCCTCGCTCACAGACACTGTAGGTCAGAGGATGTCTCTGGCGTTGCCCTTAGAGGTGGCGGCGGCAGGTTCCACCATCCTTCTCCATTCTTTTGGTAGCAACGTCGACTGCAGCGGTGCGTTCCACTGTTACCGGTATGGTATTTGCCAACTCCACTCTCAGAAACTGCAGCAAAGGAAAGAGAAAGCACATTAACACCTGGATTTAAAATGGCAGCAGCACACAAATGAAAACATAAGTATTTAATAAAGTTCAAATCCCCGGATAGACCCACCTTTCCGAAAGTCTAGCCCCTCCAAAGGTCCGCTGAAGTGAGTAACGACAAATCTTGCGAACAATTACGGCTGTTAATAAAATAGACACTGATTAATCCTCTATATACATCTAGAAGTTCACATAAGAATAACTCATAGAAATGATTTTCCTCCCAAGTTGGTACCCTCGGCAAATGTAGAGCACATCTTGGTATACACTTAAACAGTATGACCAGGTCTTCACCAACACGACGCGAGAAAGCATCGAGAGGAGGAAGAGGGGGGGGGGTACTGTCTACCAGCAAAACAATTGCTTACATTCCCTTTTGCTTATTGATCTATCGCAAAATAATCTTTCACAATGAGGCATTTTACAGTGTCTATACAAAATCTTATAACCTTATCATTATATCTAAAGTCATCCCGTGAAAAATAGGAACGTAGAAGATTGACAATATGATCTATCCCATACAAATTAATATGATGCTTGATAAAGATTATGTAAGAATCAAAGTAAGCAATGCAAGATTTCCCACGAACTTCTAATACATAATGGCCCATTATTGTTGGTCTGTGGCGAGACGTAAATTCTGTTAACCACAAAATAATTATGGGTTGTACGATCTTTTCTAATAGGTAGTTGATCAGCCAAGAAACACCCTCGCAACACATATCCTCTCCTAAGAAACTGCAACAAATACCCGGTACTTCACTGCATTCGTTATGCTCTGACATCTGTGACCAGTCTGCGATTGTTACCAAAGTAAATTATGCCACAAAAATAAAACAATATCCGAGCTGAGACTTCCAGATTTCTCAATTGCTATTGCATCCTGCTGTTTTTCAGGTTGCAATCACTTTCATAAAATTCATCTCTGTCGAGCGACTGTTCCTTTTCCAACCCCAGCGCATCTAGCGAGTGATAATGTAAATCTGAGCAATGGCTCGGGAAACTCGTGACTATTGTATACAGAGTTGTTATTAACGGTAACAAAGCGTTCACTCAAAAGATTATGACCGAAATGCAGAGGATTGATGTTATAGTCTCCCGCATATGTCTTCAAATACACCATAAAAAGAGATAACTATTCAGGAATTGACCCCCACGGCATGTCAATAGCAAGTGAGGACTTGCCATGACATAAGTCTTGTATAGCATTTTATTAAAGATATAGCTAAGAGAGCTGTAAAGATTTGTTAAGAGCCTCTTTCGCTGGATCTCTTGGCTTAAGTTGTTGTTAGTTTACATGTCTCTATCTTCTTCAAATCAGGCTTCGATTTGCCCGTCTCTGCAGCAGCGTTGATGACAAACCTGTCTGAGGCAAACTCAGTTCTATTCTCGTAGACACATTATTTAAGAAATACATATTCATTATAACTATGTCTAACATTAACGGGACCATAAAATGAAGATTTCTCTTGTGCACTTGCACCTGTGTAATTTTCTGTATAGCTCCTTGGTATGCTAGAATTATCGTAGTTATCTATATTTCTTCCTAATATTTTCTTTAGCGAAGATGAAAATTATGCAGAGGATGTTGTTCTACTTGCTGGCCGGGAAAATAAACTGATACAGATTTAATTAGCAAGTGCATAGCAGAGTTACACAACACCGCATGGCCGCCTTCGTGTTCTCTCTCTATATGTATATATGTGTGTATATATATATATATATATATATATATATATATATATATATATATAATATATATATAATGTTTGTATATTATATTATATAGATATATATATATATATATAATATATATATATATTATATTATATATAATATATATATATAATTATATATATAATATATATATTATATATATATGTGTGTGTGTGTAATTACATGATTCGCAAGGCATGTCCAGCGCAAGCATCTCTTCGTGGGTTCGGGCCATGATCAGCGGGGATTTCGATAGGTGCGACGAACTCACCCGCTTGTGACCCCGTAGGGCGAGGGAAATGTTGTGACAAACAAGATCCTGGCTTCGTCTTCTTGCAACTCGATGTCGACGATCGATCATCTAAAGACGTTTCGCGATCTTCCTTGCAAGAGCGAGAAGGAACAGGTGAAGAGTAACAAGGATTTTTGAGCGACAAGTTATAAACTATCAGGAGACTGGTGGACTGGTGTCTGTATCTCTTTGGGGAGTGATTGTGTGGGTGTGAGTTCCCACTGGTATGGCTGGGTGCTGAAGGTGAAGTGAAGGTTAACGGGGAGAGTCGATAGGCTTCCCAGTCGGCTTAGGACTGGGCAGTCCTTGTGTTGCAGCTGCTTGTGTCGTGGTCTGCTGGAGGTTCGGGGAATGCTGATCTCGGTTCATTCATTCATTTGAGATTTCCGAAGTCTAGCTTCGCCCGGGCCTTCCATATATTGTCATCTACTTATATGGCTTTCTCAGTTGGTTTTCCTGCTTACTGATGGCGATGGATTGCCAGCAGGCGCTCATGCTGCCGCGATGTAAGCATCCGGCATATTCGCTTTACCAGCCCGGCGGCTGTTGTTTGGGGTCCTTGTCTCAGAAATTGTATGTACTCACAACTCTGTAAATAATGTAACAGGGTGGCGTTCGGCTCGCCACAATGCTTGCAACACCTGCCTGCATAATTAATTGTTTGTATGAATAACCTTGCACACTGGTAACCTAGTCTGATTCTATGAAGAATGACCTCTATTAATTGTTTTAGAGAGTGACAGTGGCTCATAGCCTGTGGTATCTGAGTACCATCTGGCCGAGGGAGATGTTCTCGTTTCCTCTCTGTATAGGTGCAGGAGAATGGCAAGTGCTGTGGTGCTGGACCTGTGCCTCATTTTTTTTGGGCTTGGTTTAATGATCATGGGATTGGGGGCATACCCTTGCCAGTGTCAGGTAGTCTGCCAGCAAGCTCACTCCCTCTGATGTCTATGTGGCTGGGGACCCACTTTGTGATTATTCTACCCTGAGCAAGAATCCTGACCACTGTAAGCACAGTTGTCAGGAGGTAGATAATGTCATTGGACATGCTGTGCTTTAGATAGTCAATGGCTGCCCTGATATCTGTATGTATGACCACGTGTCCGTTTCCCTCAAGGACTCGTGGGTTAGGGCTCCCAGGATCGCAACTACCTCTGCCTGCAATGATGAGGCATTGTCTGTTATCCTCATGGATTTTGTGGCATCCCTTGGTGTAAAGCCGGCACCTGCAGTGTAGTTTACAGGATCAAATGATCTATCCGTGAGGTAGGTTCTACTATCTGGAGGAGTGATGGCTGCAATGACCCTCTTGGCTTCTGCCTTCATACTAAGCATGTATTGGTATTGGTTCTTTCTCTTTGACAAGGTCATGACAGAGAACTCGATCAAGCCTATGGTGGGGCTTCAAATAGAGTCAGGGTGAGGGGAGTCCATACCCTTAGCAAATAGTTACTTTTTGGTTGCGCCCCCTGGGCCTCTTCTAGATGTGGGGCCCTTGAAGATGACTGCAAGATGCGTCTGCATGGGAGGTGATCTTGCACTCCACTGGGAGATGTATATTGAAGATACAGGGCATTAGGGTGTTGGAAAGGGCTGGAGTAAGGACTCCACCCTGTAGCATTTCATTTTCTAGCAGCATGTGCTGTGATAGGTGAACTTGGAATCTGACTTTGGCTGTTCTGTTCCTGAAATAGCCACCTATCCAGGCTAAGAGCTTTTCTCTGATTCCCTTTTGGATCAGTCTCCTTTGGATCAGTATCCTTAACATGCTTAAAAGCATGGCTATGCTGTGTTCTGTGTTCATGCCCCTTGTGACTCATGGAGGTGTTCATGCGGGGGTCCCATTTTCCATAGGAGCCGGTTTAGTACCATCCTCTCGACCAGACAGCTGAGGTGAGAGATGGGGCGGTACTTCCCTGAGTCCTTTGGTTTCGAGTTGGGAAGTATATCAGCCCTCTTCTGACTCTGGGGTAGAATGGAAGTTTTTCAGGACTTGATGAGTCGCAGCCATTGCTAGATCCTCTGTCTAGTGGCTGTACAGTATGGGTGGTGGTATAATGAATTGGGGTAGGAGATCCCATCATAGCCCAGAGCTGACGAGAACTTGTTTTTGTATGTTTTTTCATTAGTTTTCCCTCAGAGACAATAGGGGGGGGGGAAATAACGTCCCCTGAACTATTTGTGGTTCGAACTGCCTTTCTTCTTATGACCAAGACTTCCTGGTTGTAGGCGTTCTTTGTTTGGCCTCAATCTGGCTGGCAGACTGCTGCTGCTTGTTCTCTCAGACAACTCGTGCACGAGCCTGTTTGCCTCTGATTGAGGATCGTGGTGTGTACACCTTGGGGCTGAGCGGCTGGTAGCTCATTGCTGCAGCCCTGTAGGGAGTGGTTTGGTGGTCTCACACCAGTCCAGCCACTTTTCCTACCTGACTCCTTTGGCAGTTTTCTTGGCACCCCTGACAACTTCTTGGCACCCCTGACAACTTCCCTTAGGAGGGCTAGCTTGTCAGGGGTTCTTTGAGCAAAGAATTGTTTCTGCACATGTGCGCTCCATGATTGACCTCATTAATCTCTGTCTTGATTACCACAAAAGGCCCCCCCGGGTTTCCCCCCCAATTTTTTTTGTTTAAAAAACTCCCCCTTGGCATGCCGTTTTAGGTATGGTCTGTGAGGCTGCTTGATTTATGGCATTCATAAGTTTGGCTTCAAGCACATCCACATTTACACTCTATGGGGCTTCACTGCATCTAAGACAGTGGGCCAAGGCATTTTGAAAGGCTTACCAGTTGGCCTTGTTTGTTTTCCATCAAGGATTGTGCTGTGGCATTGGGGCTGGGCCAACATCCAAGAGGATGGTAACAATGCCATAGTGGTCACTTATGTCCGTCTCATCGACACACCATCTGATTCTCTCTACCAGAGCTGCAGTGGCAAAGGTGAGGTCTAGGACCCTTCTTTTGAGAAGCTCTTGGGTATTGAAAAGAGTGATCTTGGGGAATGTCTCATGAGAATCATGAGCATGAGAATCAACATCGTCTCCACAGTGCTGTGCATCGGCTATTGCGGAGCAAGGAATTACTCTGATGAGGGTGTTCAAGCCTTTGGTGCCAGCTGTGCTTGGCAGCATGAAACATGATATCCTGAGAGGTGAACAGTCCTCTCTGTTAATGTCTCCTGGAGCCTGACAGTGTCAATGTTCCTTGATTGCACTATTGCGTGGAGGATGGCATTTCTTGTATTTCTTGTAGTCAGAGCTACCAAAGGCTCTCCGCCTCCCAGTGGGCCCATAAATAGCCTGACTTATAGCCCCAAAATAGACGAAGATCCCTCAATCAGCAAGGACTTCACAATGGAATAGTCAGAGTCCGACATGTCAGATACCACCATTGATGGGGAAACTAACTGACAAATACTACGACGTCTCAGATGTAATTACTACACCAAGTAACATCATGGCACACAATACTACAGTGGGGCTCTTACAACCTCAGAAAATATGTGCCTGAGTCACAAGACCAAGCCTAATTAGTGTCCTGAGCAGGCACACACTCGAGTGTACCTTAAGGCACACAAGGTAGGCAAAAGGGACCAACAGTCAAATGTCTCAATTGTAGCAAGAGGCATCATGTCTGGAGCCTGGCTTGCTCTATCGGGAAAGAGGCGGCCCTTAGGCGACAAGAGGTTGCAAAAAACGACCAGAATTTGTCCCTGCTTCCCCTGGCACCCATGTCTGGGGACAGAATAATAGGGAAAAGGCTCTTTGACCTCCTAAGCACCTCTCCACCTGACACCAGATACCTCCAATAAAAAGGAGTTTCCGGCCATTGCAAGTATGCAGAAAAAGAACCCAGAGGAGTAAAGGTTCAAAGAACACTGTAAAAGCCTCCCTAAAGACGATCATCTCTTCTTTGATTAGGAAGATATGCCTCTCCTGTTGACTGCTGTAGTCACTGGTTTGGCTGGTCCAGCTTGTGCTCCCATCTCGGCCAGGGAGGACGTCTGAGGGGAAGTCAGAGATCTCCTTGTTATGTGTGCAAGCCTGGAGAGGCCAGCACGAGAGTCCATATGTTGGACAATCTCATGAACAGAGATGCTTTTGGGTGATGGGTTTCTTCTGTCTTGTCCCATTTTTTTTTTCCCAAGCTCAGGCTGTGCTTTTGATTTTTTTTCTTGCCACAAGAAGCCATACATGGCTTCAGAGTGACTACCATGGGCAGTGCTTTGCATGGTTTCATCAGTTTCTCAGTTTGTGGGGGTTTTGGTGAGTCATTTGCCATGAAATTAAGTAATTATTTCACCCTCTCATGCCCCCATCCACCGCGGAGTCCAATAAGGGGAAGCTAGAGCTTATGTCTCACAACTACAGGGGTGGTGAGAGGGCCTACGCAGCCAGTAGCCATTATGGCGGCACTCATGGGACCTGTGTGAATGCCAACGGCGCCATGACTGCTTGACTCTATCTTCCCGAAAGAGACCTGACTCATGGTCTGCACCTCTTCAAGGCAGTTGCTGTTGCAGGACACCTGATCTCGGTTCCGGATACTGCGACTTAAGTACATTAGATGTGTGTAAGCGCGCAGGGAACGAGGGGAGCCCGCAGTCTAATCAGCGAGGAGTTGATGTGACCCAACCTGGCAAGTATGCTAATGTTCAGGTTGTGAGGTCGTACTGTTGCAAGAACCCAGTTGAGCAATACTTTAGCTCAAAGCGGATGATCTCTTCAATGTAGAATCCATCTGCTTTTAGAAAACCCTGTTCACCCAAGCAGCTGAAACAGACCACATTCACTGGCACCGCCGAACCACAGTTGCACTGGCGGGACCTCTTCTCCGACAGTGACGATTCGGATTAGGCCGAGTACGTTTCCCCTCGTGACACTGAGAGGCTTGTGCACCTGTGTTCGCATGACGACCTACAGTTGAGCGACAGGGACAGCGATTCGGACGAGGACAACAGCTGGATTTATAGCATGTGATGAGTCAGTTTAGTTCATGGTTTTAGTGATGGACGAAGCTTAGAGGGAAAAAGAGGAAACGATAATCTGTGACGAGAAAAGAAAGAAAGATAGAAAGAAAAAATCAAATATATATCCATATATATGGGAAATGCTGTTGGAGAACATATATATATACACACATCCATATTCGTGCTATCACCGATTGACGAACAACTTGGGGCCATTTGACATCATGCAGTTAACTGGGTCTTTATACTAGGGTGGCTGACCAATGATTCTTCCTCAGGGTATTTGTTTAGGTAATCATTGTTGGTGGTTCTCAACCCACTATCATATCATACGATAGACTCACCCTTCAGGTGTGCGTGTTAGACATCATTAGAGGAAGTTGATGATTTCCAATGCAGATCATTGATTACGATAATCACTATCGGTATTCATTAATTATGTCAGGTGTGCGTCTTTGGAGTCATTGAATGTGGTGAATGATCTCCGGTTACGGTCACTGATTATGATAATAACTTCCGGTTTCCGGTGATAATTACCTCGACACACACACACGCACGCACACACACACACACACACACACACACACACACACACACACACACATCACCACACACACACAGCACCAACACACAGCACACGACACACACTCTAACACACCCTCCCATATATGTATATATATATATATATATATATATATATATATATATATAGATATGTGTTGTGTGGGTGTGTTGTGTTGTGTGTGTGTGTGTGTGTGTGGTTGTTGTTGTGTGGTGTTGTGTGGGGGTGTGTGTGTGTGTGTGTGCGTGCGTGCTGTGTGGTGTAAACATATGTATATTTATAAATATATATATACATATATATATATATATATATATATATATATATATTATATATATATATCTAGATATCTATATATCTATAATCTATCTATCTATCTATCTATCTATCTATCTATCTATATATATATATGTACACACACACACACATGTATGTTTGTATGTATACATACATACATACATACACACACATACACACACATGTATGTGTGGTATGCATACATACACACACACGCACGTTTGTGTGTGCAGTGTGTGTGTATGTATGTGTACGCGCGCGCGCGCGCCGCGTGTTTCTCTGTGTTTCTGTGCGTGTGCTAGCGTGTATTTATGCCACATTTCCTCTAACAGTTATAGCCTTATGCTGATTGATAACAATCGCTTACAAACTGAGATATGATTATACCCGGAGATATAACAATCAGTAAATGTTCAATGCAGAAAGGAACAATAATTACAAATAAAACAAAACAATCATAGTGCTTTATTCATAGTTAGCTCGAATGGCGTTCAGCATAGGGTGTTAAGTGGGTAGCCATTGCTTGCAGAAGAAATGAGACTAATATCTAGAGAATTCCTGCTCAGCAAAGTCGCCTCAGACACTGTGAGACTTGCATAAAACAACATCTTGGTTATATTTAAAATGCCCTTCAGAATAAGCTCTGTTTTTTTCGAACTCAGATCCATGGAAAAAAAAAAAATTTGTCTTTCCTCAGACGCTCATACACGCAAACCCATACAGATACATAAACATATAACACACGTGCTCGCGTTGGTAGTAAGAAATTCATAGAGAATTCT
>NC_051401.1:46374685-46375995 GCF_015228065.2 Penaeus monodon | reverse complement strand
TCTTTTTTCTTTCCCCTTTTCTCCTCTCTTCCCCTCTCCCCCCTTCTCTCCTCTCTCCCTCCTCCTTTTCCCCCCCCCTCTTTTCCCCTCTTCCCCTGTCTCTGTCCTTCCTGTCTCTGCCTCCTTTCTCTGTCTCTGTCTTTTCCTCTGTCTCTGTCTTCTGTCTGTCTGTCTTCTGCTCTTTCTCTTGTCTGTCTCTTTTCTTCTCTCTCTCTCTCTCTCCTCTCCTCTCCTCTCCTCCTCTTCTCTCTCTCCCTTCTCTCTCCCCTCCTCTCCTCTTTCTCTGTCTCTGTCTCTCTCTCTCTCTCTCTCTCCCTCTCTCTCTCCCTCTCTCTCTCCCTCTCTCTCTCTCTCTCTCTTTTCCTCTCCTTCTCTCTCTCTCTTCTCTCTCTCTCTCTTCATTCTCTCTCCCCCCTCTTCCCCTCCCCCCCTCTCCTTCTCTCCCCTCTCTCTCTCTCTCTCCCCCACCCTCTCTCTTTTCTCTCTCTCTCTCTCTCTCTCTCTCTCTCTCTCTCTTTTCATCTTCTTCCTGATATGTCATGCCTTCTGTTTTCGTTTTTTCTTTCTTTCTCTCCTTTTTCCCTCTTCATTTTTTGGCAGCGAGGAGGTTACTGCAGGTTTTTGAACTCCTTGTGAAGTCCCTCTCAGAATAAAGATGAAGAAGCAGAGAAAGGAGGAGAGAGAGAGAGAGAGAGAGAGAGAGAGAGAGAGAGAGAATAATAATAATAATAATAAGAAGAAGAAAAAGAAGAAGAAGAAAAAGAAGGAAAAATAAATAAATAAAAAGACGAAGTCGAAGAAGAAATAAACGAGAAGAAAAAGGAAAAAGACGAAAAAAGGAGGAAAGACAGAGAAAGAGAAAACGAGAGAGACCAAACGTATGAGAAGAATGAAAAAAAAAAATCTTATCTTATCTCTGGCTTCCAAGATGACCGAAGAGACGAAGAAAGGAAGAAGGAAAAGAAAAGAAAAGAAAAAGAAAAAACAAAAAAAATCAGAATTACTGGGATTTTTCCTTTTTCTCACTTTTATCCACGTTTATTCTTTTCATTGTTATTCATTTGAGTATTTTCTTTCTATCTCTTTCGTTGGTAAAGCTTTAGATATTAGAGAAAGATATATAGACAGATAGATAGACTAATAGATATATAAACAGACAGATAGATAGACTAATAGATAAATAAACAGACAGATAGATAGACTAATAGATAAATAACAGCAATAGATAGACTAATAGATAAATAAACAGACGATAGATAGACTAATAATATATAAACCGACGATAGATAGACTAATAGATAAATAAACAG
>NC_051401.1:46359685-46369685 GCF_015228065.2 Penaeus monodon | reverse complement strand
GAAAAAGAAAAAAGGAGAGGAAGAAGAAAAGAAAAAAAAGAAGAAGAAAGAAGAAGAAAAAAAAAAGGAAAAAAAAAAAGGGGAAAGAAGAAGAAAGAAAGAGAAGGGGAAGAAGAAGAAGAAGAAACAGTCAAAATCCACTTTAAAATGGCTTAAAAAAACCCTCGTCCTTATGCCACACCACCATAAGGGCGAAATTGCGCCCAGACATGACACGCCACTCGCCCAGCGCCATTCGCTCGGTCCAGCTGCGGCTTCTGCTCCAAATTCGAGGAATCGGTGGTTTGGATTCCCTTGCAGGAGGAAATGGCTGGCCTCTCGACACCGTGTCATGCCACCGTGTCATTTTTCCTCCTAGAAGAACGGCCTTGAAGAGCGTATTTATTTTGTCTGTCTGTTTGGTTGTTTGTTTTCCCCCCCTTTTTTTTTTTTTGGGGGGTTTTTTTTTTTTTTTTCTGTGGTTTTTTTGGGGCCCCCTTTTGGGGGTCCGGGCTGTCTGTTTTTTTCCCCCCCTTTTTTTTTTTTTTTTTTCTCTCTCCTTTTTTTCCCCCTCTTCCCTCTCCCCCCTCTCCTTTTTTTTCTCCCCCCCCCCCCCCCCCTTTTTTTCTCTCTCCCTCTTTCCCCCCTCTCTCTCTTCCCCTCTGGGGAAAAGGGGGGGGGGGGGGAAAAAGGGGGGGGGGAAAAAAGGAAAAAAAAAGGGGGGGGGGGGGGGGGGGAAAGGAAAGGGGGAAAATGGGGGGGGGAAGGGGGAAAGGGGGGGGGAGGGGGGGGGGGGGGAAGGGGAAAGGGGGGGGGGGGAAAAAAAAAAAAAAAAAAAAAAAAAAGGGGGAAAAAGGGGAAAAAAAAAAAAAAAAAAAAAAAGGGGGGAGGGGAGTGGGGGGGGGAAAAGACGGTTTTAAGGAGGGGGAAAAGGAAGGGGGAAGGGAGGGGGGGAAGAAAAGGGATAAAAAGGGGGGGAAGAAAAGGGAAGGGGAGAGAAAATAAAAGCAAAGGGGGAGGGAAAAAGGTTAAAAGGGGGGGGGGAGGGGGGGGAGGAGAAGGGGGGAGGGGGAGGAGGGAGAGGGGAAAAGGGAGGGAGAAGGAGGGGAAAAAAGGAATAAGGGAGAGGGGGGATGAAAGTGGGGAAAGGGAGGAAAAGGGGAAAGAAAAAAAAGGGAGGAGGGAAAAGAAAAGGGGGGAAAGAGAAGGAGAGGAGAGGAGGAGGAGGGGGGAGGAGGGGGAGGAGAGGGGGGGGAGAGGGGAAGGGGGGGGGGAGGAAGCTTGACGAGATGTAGGATTCCCCCCCCCCCCCTCCGTCGGGCATTCCTCATGTCCAGAACGCTCCCTCCCACCTCATGACGTGTAGCTACAAATGCAGTCAAATTATGTTGTTATGTGTGGTTGTGCCTGTAACCATCTCCGCTCTTTATAAAGGTTGCTACACTGCGTTCATGTGTGAGTTCTGTGTATCCGAATAGACGGATAGACAAATAGATAGATGGATATATAAACACACACACACACACACACACACACACACACACACACACACACACACACACACACACACAGCACACCACACACACACAGCACACACACACACACACACACACACACACACACACACACACATAATAAGAGAAAGAGAGAGAGAGAGAGAGAGAGAGAGAGAGAGAGAGAGAGAGAGAGAGAGAGAGAGAGAGAGAGAGAGAGAGAGAGAGAGAGAGAGAGAGAGAGAGAGCAATGGACATAGACAGAGAGAGAAAGATAAAGGGGAATAATAATGGCGAGAAAGAGAGAACAATACAAAAAATAGACTTCGGACAGATGCACCCAAACCCTCCCTTCTGTTGTCTGCAGTAAATTGGTTTAGGTTCGTACTACAATGCTATGTTTAAATCTAATAACATTTTTCCCACAGATTATATATTTTTTTTATTTTATCTTATTTTATTCTATTTTTTTCTTTCCAGTCAGAGCGTCTCCTTTTTTTCTAGGATTTTGTTTAATGAAAATAAATTCAATCCTTCTTTTGGTTATTGTTGGAAATCTACGTCGGATTCTTCTAAACGGACAAAAAAAACAAAAAAAAAAAAAACGATAGTCATGAAGATTTTTTTATGTCAACATTATCCTTTTTTGTGTTTTTGTTCAGTTTTCTTGTGCTATTACCTTTATTCTATTTACATCATCTTTATCGTCATTTGTATTGCGAATATATTCGTCCTCATTCATAGCTTTTGTATTTTTGTCGCTATGAATACAGTTTATCCTAATTATTCATGGTCTTTCGCTTCTAATAACCTCCAGAAGTCTCACCAATGTAAAATCATCAGTGTCGAATCCGATCGCCTTCTGACACGACTCGATCCAAATACCGCCATGCAGGAGAGGCGTTCGATCCTATTTGCTGGTGGACTGATGTCATTCTTTTGTTTTTGGGTTTGTAATTTTGCAAGAAATGTGGATTTATGATCTTTATTCGAAATCTGCTACAGTGTTGGTTAAATATCTGTTCGGAATTATTTACAAATAGATCAATTATCATCATACAAATATACTCGAAATAAGCATTATATGCTATACACACACAGACACACAGACACACAGACACACACACACACACACACACACACACACACACACACACACACACACACACACACACACACACACACACACACACACACACACACACACACGCACACACACAAACAGACAGACACAAAGACCCGGCTTCCTGGACAGACAAACAAACAGACAAGGGGTATAAATAGACATGAGAAAAGTGTGCAGGTGAGACTGAGGTTGCAGAGAAGGATGCAAATGCGAAGGTTGCAAAGCAGGGGGGGGTGAGGGGGAGTGGGTAAGAGGGAGGAGGGAGGAGGGGAGGAGGAGGTAAGAGGGAGGTGGGGGAGGGGGAGAGGAGGTAAGAGGGAGGTGGGGAGGGGAGGAGGAGGTAAGAGGGAGGTGGGGGAGGGGGAGGAGGAGGTAAGGAGGGAGGTGGGGGAGGGGGAGGAGGAGGTAAGAGGGAGGTGGGGGAGGGGGAGGAGGAGGTAAGAGGGAGGTGGGGGAGGGGGAGGGAGGAAGGTAAGAGGGAGGTGGGGGGAGGGAGGAAGGTAAGAGGGAGGTGGGGGAGGGGAGGGAGGAAGGTAAGAGGGAGGTGGGGGAGGGGGGAGGAGGAGGGGGAGGGAGGCAAGAAGGAGTGAAGGAGAGGGATGAAGAAGATAGGGAAAGATGAGGGGATAGGGAGGGAAGGGAGAGGGAATAGGATAAGAGGAGGAGAATGGGAGAGGGATATAGGGAAGAGAAACAGAAGAGAAGAAGGAGGGGAGAGGGAGAGGGATGATAATGACGGAAGACAGGAGGTGAGAAGGAGAGAAGAAGAGAAAGAAAATAAACGGAGAAAGACAACCAAGTATCTAGATAGATAGACTGATAGATGCATAGCTGGAGATGTGGAAGAAATAAATAAATAAACACATAATCTCTCTCTCTCTCTCTCTCTCTCTCTCTCTCTCTCTCTCTCTCTTTCTCTCTCTCTCTCTTCTCTCTCTCTCTTCTCTCTCTTTTCTCTCTCTCTCTCTCTCTCTCTCTCTCTCTCTCTCTCTCTCTCTCTCTCTCTCTCTCTCTCTCTCTCTCTCTCTCTCTCTCAAACGCACATACAAACATCTATATCTATATATATTTATGTCTATAGTTATCCATCTATTTCTATGTCTATACAGCATATCTATATGTATCTATCTATCTATATACATACATATAGATAGAGGAGGATGGAGAGATATGGTAAAAGGAAGATAATCAACAATGTAAAATATCAATAAATTTTGTCTTTGCAATAATTACTTAATGAAGCAACAGCAACAACAACACAAGTCAGGAAAACAAACAAGAACGATGGCACTGACGGAAAACAGACAAACACGAAGCAAACAAACAAACAATAAAACAACAAACAAATAAACACGAAGCAATCAAACAAACAATGAAACAACAAACAAACACGAAGCAATCAAACAAACCATGAAACAACATAACGTGAAACAAACAAAAAACAATGAAACAAGAACAAACAAACACGAAGCCAACAAACAATGGAATAACAAACCCGCCAATAGAAATTCAACGAATAATAAATACACCAACACAAACAAACAAACACGACCAACACAAAACAGCAAAGACACCAACCTCAAACCAAACAAACAAAGTCAACAAACAAAACAAAGACACAGACACAGATAATAATTGCAAGGTCCATATCTCACGCTCCTCAAAGTACAAAACAAATAAACACAAACACAAACAGCCTTAAAACAAACAAACAAAGACAACAAACGCAGAACAAAGACAGACACAAATAATCATTGCAACGTCCCTCTCTCTCTCAACGCTTCTCAAGATGCCAAACAAAACAAACTCAGATATAACCTCAAATAAAACAAACAAAGACAAACAAACAAGCAATCTCAAACAACCTCAAACCAAACAAACAAAGACAACAAACACAAAACTCCGAAGCAGGCAGACGGGCGACCACTACAAATTCCCTCTCCCACGCTCCTCAAAATACAACACAAAGACAAACGAACAAAGATAAACAAACACAAAACAAAGACACAGACACAGATAACCATTGCAAAGCCCCGCTCTTTCAACGCTCCTCAAAATGCATTGCAACGCGACGGGTAGATTGGCACGCGTTTTAGGATACGTTTTAGACTCTGCTCAGTGAATCCTTGCTACGCGAAGGGTAAACTTGACGTGTGTTTTAGGATACGTTTTAGACTAAGTGATTCGTGTGTGAAGGAAAGAAGAAAAGTGGAAGGAGGAAAGATGATGATGAGGGAGATGAGGAGGAGGATGAAGTAGAAGAAATAGAAGAAGGAAGAAGAAGAAGAAAAGAAAATGAGGACGAGGATGAAGTGGATGAAGATATGAAATGAGAAAGGGTGATGATGATGATGGAGATGGGGGAGAGAGGATAAAGTGGAGGAAATAGAAGAAGAAGATGAAGAAGAAGAAGAAGGTATTCAGCGAGATGATGATGATGATGATGATGACACACACACACACACACACACACACACACACACACACACACACACACACACACACACACACCACACAACACAGACACACACACACACACACACACACACACACACACACACACACACACACCACACACAACACACACCAACCCCCCCCCCCCCCACACACCACAAACACAAACAACCCCCCCCCCCCCACACACACACACACAACACACACACACACACACACACACAGACATATGGTCGTTTATAATGAGGCGGAAATACCAAATTAAACCACAAAATCCCCAGCATACAGCATTACAAAGCATTATGAACAGAATACGTATGCCTGCGCGATGACAGAATGGTTATATATAAAATGATACTTGCAATGATGATGTGGATAATTATGATGGCTTTAATGATGATGGTGGTGGTGATGATGATGGTGGTGGTGGTGATGATGGTGGTGGTGGTGATGATGATGGTGATGTGGTGGTGGTGATGATGATGGTGGTGGTGATGATGGTGGTGGTGATGATGATGGTGGTGGTGGTGATGATTATGGTGTGGTGATGATTATGGTGGTGGTGGTGGTGATGATGATGGTGATGGTGGTGGTGGTAGTGATAATGATGATGATGATGATGATGACGATGATGATGATGACGATGTTGATGACGATGAAGATGATGACGATGATGACGATGATGATGATGATGGTGAATCAGTTTCTTCCATTGCTTGTTTATGTCTTTTGAATCCATCACACCAATTATACTTAGAGAGTTTAATCATTAATTCTCACAAGGTATTTTCAGTACAAACTTAATTAACATCGCTACAGCTCTAGAGTGCAAATTTCTGATCATTAATACTTCGCAATGCAAATTGCAAATTCAGTCAGTAACCAATTCAATACATAAAAGTAAGAATGATAAAAAGTCAACCAATAAAATTAATATAAACATAGATATAAAATGCATATTAAAAAACTTACTAGTTACTAGAGTAAACGAGATGCCAATTAGGAATATCTCAAAGGGCCAGCGGAAAATAACCCGTAAAAACTACTGTAATTAGGCCTCCTTTCCTGTGAAATTAATTAGCATGTATTGCGTCATTATATCGGATCTGTAATTGATGTTTAATCAAAGCGGTTTTTATTAAATGCGGTTTCATTTGGAGCTTTAATTATATAGTCGGCTTAGAGGGTCATTAGATATATTCATTACCAGATTATAAAGAGGTTTTCAGAACTGATTTCTACGTTCGTTAGAGGCTACGGTCGGAGACTTTTGATATGCTTGCTCGTACAGACGCACGCACTCGCAGATATGGACACACGCAGCTGAACACACACACGCATTTAAACACACGCAGCTGAACACATACACGCATTTAAACACACGCAGCTGAACACATACACGCATTTAAACACACGCAGCTGAACACATACACGCAGTTTAAACACATACGCAGCTGAACCAAACGATTTTAAACAACGACAGCTGAACACACGCATTTAAACACACGCAGCTGAACACATACACGCATTTAAACACACGCAGCTGAACACATACACGCATTTAAACACACGAACACAAACGTGTATCTCCTTAAACACAGACACACGCATACACACACACAAATGTATATCTATTTAAACACTCAGACACACGTACACACGCACACACATGTACATCTACTTAAACACACACACACACAACCCGTGCACACGCACATCTACTTAAACACACACACACACACACATGTATATCTACTTAAACCCGTACACATGCACACACACAACACACACACACACACACACACACACACACACACACACACACACACACACACACACGCGCACGTACATCTACTGAAACACACGCACACACACACAAACATCCTCCCTGACAAAAGAAAGACAGAAAGAGAGAGAGAGAAAAAAAAAATCAACCACTTGAGCTCGAAACAATAGCCTGTTCTCGAACCGCATCTTGGAAGAAGCCTCGCGGAATCCCCCGAAAGGAAGCCCTGGAGGAAACCCCCAAAGGAAGGGCCAAGGAAGAGGCTCCAGGCCCAAGGTCGTCTCGGGAAGGGAAGGGAGAAAACTTGATTTATTCCTCAAGGTCACAGCGGCCGAAGGTGTTCCGCGCTGTGTTGCGTTTATTTTTTTATTTGGGGTGTTTGTATTTTGTTTTGGAGGGGGGGGGGCGTGTGAGGTGAGTGGGCTTCTTTCGTTAAATATGTATATATGTATGTATGTATGTGTATATATAAATATATATATATAATATATATATATATATATATATATATATATATATATATGTTTACACACACCTACACACACACAACACACACACACACACACACACCACACACATACCACACTACCAACACACCCACAATACACCACACAACCATACACACACACGCACACATACGCACACTACACACACACACACACAACACACACACACACACACACACAATATATATATATATATATATATATATATATATATATATATATATATATATATATATATATATATATATACACACACTCGTACTATATTACTATTACTAGTATCATTATTGTTGTTATTACTACTACTTCTACAATAACTGAGTTTAATGCACAACGACTGTTACTACTACTACCAATACTGTTGCTACTTTTACTACTACTACTACTACTACTACTGCTACTGCTGCTACCGCTAGTACTACTACTACTACAACTGCCACTATTATCATTACTACTAAAACTACTACGACTACTACTAGTACTACTACTTCTACTATTACTAGTAATATTATTACTACCACCACCATTACTACTACTGTACTACTGCTGCTTCTGCAAATACCTCTACAGCTGGTAATATTTCTTCTTTGCTTTTAACAATGAATGATGGTCTCCAGTGCTCTCCTTGCAACCAAGTCTCCGCCACAATTCATTTCTTAACCTAGATCATGCATGTTGCATGACACTCCTCGTTACATGCACTCAATTAAACCGCATTCCTATGCGACCATCGGCAACCGCTAGTCTAGGCAGTCTTTAAACTTAGTAACTTAGTAGCTTTAAGGCACCGGGAGACAAGTCCATGTGCTACAGGGGACTGCTCAAAGCAAGTCTGTAGTCCCTTTGTTATTTTTTTTCTTCCTGTGAAAACGCTGAACCTGGGGGCGTATTGCTGAGTTGCGGAGGTTTATTTGTGAATGCTCTCTTGGAATGTACCATTTATTTATTTATTTATTTGTGACTGTTTGTGGTTATTTGGACAGATACAGATGCGTCGTTTCTGGAGGTTCTTTGTGGCGTTGAGACAAATTTCCTTCAATATTTTGGCCGTTATGTCTCGTACTATATCATGGCGGATATAAACAGTACCTTTTTTTGCACTTCACTAAGAACCAAGAAAGAACCACTGGTTTCGTAAACCTTTCACCACTCAACCACAACGAAGGGAAAATTTTATTAATGAATTTCTGAAGTTTTTGAGTTGTTAACCTTCTCTATGCTCCTATTCCCTGTACATTATCTACTCTCTGTCATATTTCGTAAATTATATGCGCGTCATAATCATCTTTCATTGTCTTTCGTGTAAATAAGGACATCCAACATAACCGTCGCTTTTCTATTTATTTTCTCTTTTTTTCGTTACTAATGAGATTTATTATTACATACACGATGAACTACGTCACCGCTTTTCTTTTTCTTTGTTTGTTTTTGGTTTTCCCTTTCATCGCAGTGGTCTGTGTATCTCATTTGCATTCGTCCTCCGTCCATCTTCTTTCCTGTGGCCGAACGAACACTTATGAATTATGGAAACGGCATTCTTACCTGTTGTTATTGTTATTTGCTTTACACATACATATACACATACACATACACACTCACACGTACACACACACACACACACACACACACACACACACACACACACACACACACACACACACACACACACCAACACACACTTACCCGAGAAACAGAGAAAGAGAGTGTGAGACAGGGACACAGTGAGAAAAACAATGACACAGAGAAACAACTTCGAGAAACCGAGAGAGAGAGAGAAAGTAGAGAGGACAAAAGAAAGAGACACACACACACAATATAAATAAACAAAGAGAGAAGAGGCACGCAGTCACTTCCGGCCAGACCCCCCCCCCCTCTCCATTGAGCCATTATCAGCCTCACCCCTATAAGAGGCTTCAACCGCGTCCCATGGCATCCACACTCTGCGGTCGTGCGGTGGAGGAGGTGCGGTTGCCATGGTTACATCTCGCTGCTCCGGAGGCCTTCGCGAGAGTAATAGGCCGTGGCGGGGGGGGGGGAGAGGGGAGGGGTAGGAGTTAGGTAGAGGGAAGGGGGAGGGGGAATAAAGGGTTGGGGGAAGGGGGTAGAAGCTGGGTAGGGGGAAGAGAGGTAGGGGGGAGGGTGGGTTAAAGGGTGGGGGAGGGGGTAGAGGCCGGGGTGGGGGAGAGGAGGGTAAGAGGGTTGGGGGGAAGGCAGAAGGGATAAGGAAGGAAGGAGTAAGGGATAATAAAGAAGGAATAAGAGATAAAGAGGGAAGGAACAATGGTATAAGGGGGAAGAAATAAGGAATAAGGGAGAGAAGGAACAAAGGATAAGAGGGGGATAAGGAATAAAGGGAGGAAGGAATAAGAGAATAAGGAGGAGAAGGAGGAGAAGGAGGAGGAGGGAAGGTGGAGGAGGAGGAGGGGAAGAGGAGGAGGAGAAGGAGGAGGAGGAGGAGGAAGAGGAGGAGGAGGAGGGAGGAGGAGGAAGAGGAGGAGGAAGAGGTGGAGAAGGAGAAGAAGGAGGAGTTGGAGAAGGAGAAGGAGGAGGAGGAGGAGGAGGAGGAGGAGGAGAGGGACAATGTTGGAGAATGAGAAAGAAAATGTTGGAGAAAATCAAAGTGTTAGTGACTAACATTGTTATTAGAATGATCATT
>NC_051401.1:46334685-46339685 GCF_015228065.2 Penaeus monodon | reverse complement strand
ATGATCATCATTGCTATTCTTTTAATTTTCAAATATGTAAATCATCTTCTCTGTCTTTAATTATATGATTTTTTTTTCTCTTATTTATATCCTTCATATTCATAATTATCAATGATATTTCTATTTATTTCTTTTAAGTTCAAAAGAATTTCCTCTTCCCGATGAATAGAGTAATTAGTAATTAGTGATATCTCTCTCTTAATTAAGCACTGTAATTAGTAATGGTAATCACAAGGAAGTATTAAATAGTAGATACTCAACGTGTGGTATTTTGTACATACTAAAAATACCATCACGGCAAAAAAAAAAGTGTGTGTGTGTGTGTGTGTGAGAGAGAGAGAGAGAGAGAGAGAGAGAGAGAGAGAGAGAGAGAGAGAGAGAGAGAGAGAGAGAGAGAGAGAGAGAGAGAGAGAAACTAGGTCAGATTTGATATGCGTGTATATAAACGATCGTGTGTATGCATAATGATACATTCACATGGATATACACGGGCGTCGAGGTACACATGGAGACTTATAAAGACACACTTATAAAGACGTAGATATGTACACTTAAATACAATCACTTGCACAAACCAACACAATAATCGTCTCTCTCTCTCTCTCTTTCTCTGTCTGTCTCTGGCCACTTCCCCATTGTAATTCCTGTTTGTCTGTCTATGTTTCTGCCTACCTGTCTGTCTGTCTGTCTCTCTCTCTCTTCTCTCTCTCTCTCTCTCTCTCTCTCTCTTCTCTCTCTCTCTCTCTCTCTCTCTCTCTCTCTCTCTCTCTCTCTCTCTCTCTCTCTCTCTCTCTATTTTACGCGCTTTCCCCTTTCCCCCTCTCTCTTCTTCTCTTTCTTTCTCTCTCTCATTAATCTTGAATATTAAATATTAATAGGAGTTAGACTTTCAAACAAGCGAACAGGAAAAATACTGCAGACTATGTAGTTTACCAAGTTCACATACCTAGCACATACATATAATACATATAATACATATAGTGTAGATACGCAGATATAACGAGTGGCCAGGCAATAAACATTTTGAAGAGGTATAGCAATTTTTCACCAGTGACATAATTCTAAATGGTGAATATGTACCGGTAAATTGGCCGTTACTCCTGCTGATGAGACTCTAATGGCCTGAGCAAAATTTTCACTAAACTGAGAATGACTATCATTTTTCTGAAACACAAGCATTTCACTCAACAATGAAAGTTTTTTTTTTTTTTTTTTTTATCTTTATCTTTCGGGGGTACACTTTTCATGTTGCAAATTCATTGTGAATACTGTATGTGATAATCTGAGTCCAGGAAGTGTTTATTAAGATGAGGGTGTACATCTATCGTGTTATATCTTTCGCCTGACATGGGAACCATCGACTGTATGTCTGTATTTTTGTAATTTAAGCACATAGTCTTATATATCAATGCACCTAAGTTTTGTATGTGATTTGTGAGCTCACGCAGGGGACTTATTAACAGGGGCGTCACTTCATGTTATGAGTTGGGGGGGGTGACGGGTAAATTTGCCCTGAAATAATAATTTTTGCCCTGCAAATCACGAAAAAGCTCTTTATAAGTAGCCCGGAATGGACCATCAACCAGTATTATATATCGTATTATTGGCAGAAAATTATAAATTATAAATACCAGAAAATTTGCCCTGCAGAACTAGATTTTGCCCTGCAAAAAGTGGCTTTTTTAAGAGTTGGGGGGGGGGGGGTGAACCACCTCCCATAACCCCCCTTAAGTGACGCCCCTGCGTATTAAGATGAGGGTGAGGATGACCTAACTTATCTCATGCTCTTGAGATGTAAAATTTTGTCTTAGTGACTTGTCAGAGTCAAAGTCTCTCTCTCTCTCTCTCACACACACACACACATACACACAAACACACACACACACACACACACATACACACAAACACACACACACACACACACACACACACACACACACACACACACACACACACACACACACATACACCTATTCTTCTTCTCTCGCTCCAACCTTCCTCTCTCCCCTTCCTCCAACATCCCTCTCCAACACACACTTACCGCCCCTCCCCCTCACCCCTTCCTCTCCGTGTACAATACCCTAATTATCATTATGAACATTACACCCTAAGTCACATTTCGGGATTCTTTGAAAAGTGAAAAGCTTTTTTTTATAGTTTGTGATCATCTGAACTTCCTTTGACCTTCGAGTGGGAGAGGGTGGGAGGGAGGGTGGGAGGGAGGTAAGGAGAGGGTGGGAGGGGGGAGGAGGGAGAAGGAGGTAGAGGAAAGGAGGGAGAAGGAAGGAGAATGAGAGAGGGAGAGGAGAGGAGGAGAGAGAGAATGTAGGAAGTAGAGGAGAGAGAAGGAGGAGAGAGAGAGAGAGGAGAGTGAGAGAGAAAGAGAGAGAGAGAGAGAGAGAGAGAGAGAGAGAAACAGAGAAGCAGAAAAAAAAGAGAAACAGAGAAACAGCGAGACATCGAGACAGAGACACAGAAACAGACAAACAGACAAGAAAAAGAAAAGCAAGAGAAAAATCAACACAAAAGGACCAAAGAGTTGCCTCAGGTGGCATTCTGGCTGCCATAAGTTCAGGTCAGGTAAACACCACGACCTTGCCGCTAATTACGCCGGGGATTCACACCTTTGCCCACCGACCTTGCGCGTCGCTTCGCTTCGCTGGAATTTTACCGGGTGTAAAAAGGACCAAGGGGGGGGGAGGGGGGGTAAAGGTCAGGGGGAGGAAAGGGGGAGGAATAAGAGAGGAGTAAGGGGGGAGGGGGAGATATGTGACAGGGGGAGTAGGGTGGGGGGGGAGGAGAGGAAATAGAGAGAGGGAGAGGGAGAGACGGGTGTCAGGAGGAAGAGGAAAGAGAGAGAGAGAGAGAGAGACAGAGAAGAGAGAGGAGGAGGATGAGGTAGAGAGAGGAGAGATGGGAGGGAGAGAAGAGGTGAATGGAAGGAGGGAGACAGGAGGATAGAGAGAGGGAGGGGGTGGGGTAGGAGGAGTAGGTGAGAGATAGGGGAGGGAGTAAAGAGGGAGTAATAGAGAGTGAGGGAAGAAGGGAAGGCGAAGGAGGAAAGAGGAAGAAGAGAGAGGGAGAGAGGGGAAGAGAGGAAGATAGGAAGAGAGGGGAAGAAGGGAAGACGCGAAGGAGGAAAGAGGGATGAAAGAGAGGGAGAGAGGGGGATCAGGGAGAGGAAGGGAGAATTAGGGAGGAGATCGAAAGGGGTTGGATGAAAGGAAGGGAAGGTATAGCGATAAAAATGTGAAGGGGGAGAAAAGAAAAAGAGAGAGAAAGAAATATGAGGAAGAAGGTAAGATAAAAGACGGGAGAAAAGATAAAAGACGGGAGGAAGGAGGGAAGAAGATAAAAAGGGGCAAGAGAAAGAGAAGAAGATAAGGAGAACGAGGAATTGAGTAGTAATTGTAAAAAGGTAAAAACAGCAGAAGAGGAAAATACACAAATGGAGAATGAAGAAGAAGGAGGAGAGTAAACTTCAGACAGAAAAGAAAAGCTCTTGGAAGAAAGATAAAAAAAGATCAGTCTCCCATCATTTTCTCTCAATTTACACCCATTTTCTCTTTCACATTACACCCATTTTCTCTTTCACTCTCCAATTCCTTCCGTTTTCTATTACATCCTCTCCGTCGCTGAACACCTCCCCCTCAAAAAAAAAAAAAAAAAAAAAAAAACCCAATTCCCATTTTAATGAAAAAGAAGAATGGCAATTTTCGTTCCTCCTCGTAAATCTTCTTCCCCTTCCTTCAAATTCCATATTATTAAGACCAAAGATTATATAAATAAGAGAGAGAGAGAGAGAAAAAAAATGCGTTTTTGTTTTCATTTTTCTTGCGTTTTGAAATTTTCGGATTAATCTCCTGTTTCACGTTTCCATTATTCGGGTGGATGATTGCGAAATGATAAAATGATGCTGGGATATATATATATATATATATATATATATATATATATATATATATATATATATATATATATATTATGAATTATTTTCATTTTATGTGGGAGTATTGTGTCTGTTAGGAATTATAGTTTATATATAGAGATAAATAGATAAAAAGTTAGATAGATAGACAGATAGAGACAGAAAGGGTGAAATAGATAGAGAGATAGAGATAGATAGAGATAGGAAGATATTAATTTACATATATAGTATATAGATAGATAGATATATCATATATATATATATATATAATAGATAGATAGATATAATAATATACATATATATATAATATATATAATATATATATATATATATAATATATATATATATATATATATATATATATATATATATATAATGAGAATGAAAACATACCGAAGAGAGGCAGTGATTACAACGATATCCGTAATAACAACATTAACAATAACAATGACACGTCGCGATAACAGCGTAACAGCAAAGTTAACGATTTGTGAACATAGATTACCGTCATAATGGTTAGTAAGTGCAATAAAAAAATTATCGCACGGAAACTAATGTTCTATACAGTATATATCTATGTGTGTGTAATTTTTGTGTTTGTTTGTGTTTGTTTGTTTGTTTGTTTTTGTTTGTTTGTGTTTGTTTGTTTGTATGTGTGTGTGTGTGTGTGTGTGTGTGTGTGTGTGTGTGTGTGTGTGTGTGTGTGTGTGTGTGTGTGTGTGTGTGTGTGTTGATACTCAGTTATCACTAGTGTGAATACTCTATCAAAAACGCTGTATTCACAGATCATTAATATTCATACACTATCTCACACTCTATAATTTATTGCTTCAACAAATCACAAGAACGAAAAGTAATGAACTGAAGCAAATAACAGTAGAAAAAAATGTACCATGACGGACTATGCTCATACATACATTGCAATCACTTGGTAAGGTTCTCATCATGCAAGATAGGGAGGTTGACCCGTGACTGTTGGTGCGCGACCGGGCATTGCAGAGATTCACTTCCGGGGAAAATGATAGGGGGGGGAGGAAAGAGGGAGAGGGAAGGGGAGAGAGGGTGAGGAAGA
>NC_051401.1:46329685-46332185 GCF_015228065.2 Penaeus monodon | reverse complement strand
CTCCCCCCCATCTCTCTCTCTCTCTCATTCTCCCTTCTTTCTCTCTTTCTCTCTCTTTTCCCTCTTTCTCCTTCTTCCTTCTCTCCCTTTCTCATTCTTCCTTCTCTCCCCTTTCTCTCTCTTTTCTCATTATCTCCCTGAAAAATAAGATTAAGTAGATAAATAAAAAGGGAAAACTCGCGCCTCGTCCGTCGCTCACGTCCCGGCGGGTCCGTTCGTGAAGACGCATGCAGGTGAAGACAGATGCCGCTACAAAAACGCTACCGTAACACACACCCTTTATACGAACGCCAACCGCAGACTGTGCTGTTGCGTAGGTGAGACAAAAACACGATTATTACATGCTTTTGTTTTTATATCTTTATTTTTTGAGGGGGGGGGGGAGGTTGGGGTTAGAGTGGGGGTGGTTGGGGGGTAGGGTGGTGGAGGGGGGGAGGCGAAGAGGCGGATGAGAAATTCCAGCTTTTGAGTTCACCGGTAATTTTTTTTTTTATTTTTTTTAATCTTTTTTTCCTTTTTTCTTTTTTTTTTTTTTTTTTTTTTATCTTTTATTCATTTATCTTTTTTTTATCTTTTTATCTTATTATTTATTTGTTTATTTATTTATTCCTTTTGTTTTGTTTATGTCCTTTTTCCGCTTGTCGGGAAAAGGACTTATTTATGCGTTTTTTTTCTTGCTTCTTCGTAAATTCTGCAAAAGATTAAAAAGCAAAAAGAGGGCGATAAAGAACAAGAACAATAGCATGGAAAAAACCAATTCCATAATTTTAGGACAAAAATAATTTAAAATTTCATGACCAGCTTTTTTTTTCCCTTTTCCCTTACCCCCCTTTCCTTTCGTCAAACCCCCCTTTTTTCTCTTTCAAAAAAGGAAACGAAAAAGAAATATTGCGTTTAAACTTTTTTCCGGGCCCTTTGTGAGCGGTTTTTCCTCGCCTTTTGGGTTGGGCTTTTTTAAAACCAGCCACCCCTTAAAAAGGGAATATGTATTTATTATTTTATATATATATATATATATATATATTATATATTATATTCTATAAAAGTTTAATACCCACTTTCCCTTTTTAAGGTACATTAAAACAGACCCCAAAAACCTATATAGAAATTCCAAAAATTATTTTATTTTATGTATTATATAATATAAAATAAAATTTTTACCCCACACAAAAAACCCAAAACCCACACACACACAACACAAAAACCCCAACCCCCACACAAAAATTATATATATATAAAATTATATAATTATATAAATAATAATATATTTTATATAAAATAGATATAATATTAAAATTTATTATAATCTTCTCTCTATCTTCTTTTATTTTCCTGTCTAATTTAAAATTATCTATTATATATCACACCCTTTATTTTCTTTCTCTCTATATATATACATTTAATATTTTAATATATATTATATAAAATTATAAAATAATATATATATATATATATGTATTCTTATTATATATATATTTATATATATATATATAATATATTAAAATATATATTTTATATATTATATATATATTTATATATTATATATATAATATATTTTCTATTTTTTATAAAATATTATACAAAAAACACACACCCAAAACACACAACATTTCATATAAAATATATATTTTAAAAATATATACATATATTATATATATATAATTATATATTTTTATATATATATAATAATATATATATATATATAATGTATTTTGGGATATATATATTTTAATATATTTATATATATATTTTATATTTTATATATATATATATAAAATATTATATATTTTAACCCCCACACACAAAACACACCACCCACACACAAAACATGTAAGTCAATTTTTATATATATATACACACACATCCACACCACACACCCCACACACACACCACACACAAAACACACAAAACCCCCACAAAACCCACACGCAACACACACACACCACACCCACACACACCCCACACCCAACACACACACACCACAAAATTTTAAAATTATATATATATATATAAAATATATACATAACATATATATTTATTTTTTATATATATATATATATATAATATATATATATATAATATTACATATATATATAAAATTATATTATTTTATAACTTATATATAATTTAATATAAACATTATTTTAATATAATTATATAAGATAATACATATATATTATATATATATTTATATATAGCTATATATAAAAATATTTTAATATTATATTTTATTATAATAATATATATATATAAAACCACACAAAACACCCCCCCCACACACACACACACACACCCCAACACCCCACACACACCACACACACACACATAATTTTATATAAAATTTTTAAATATAAAAATTTAAAATATATATTATTTTATATATATATATTTTAATATTAATATTTTAACACACACAAACAACAACACACACACACAAAAAAAACACACAGCACCCACAACACCCACACCCCACACCCCAACACACACACCATCACACACA
>NC_051401.1:46312185-46314685 GCF_015228065.2 Penaeus monodon | reverse complement strand
GGGGGAGAAGAATAAAAGAGAGAGAGAGAGAGAGAGAGAGAGAGAGAGAGAGAGAGAGAGAGAGGGGACGTGGGTGGCGCCAGGATGTGTCAACCACCTGAGCCTTTCTGACTGAACCCGCGCGCCGTACCCTCCCGGCCGGTGCATTCGACCTCGAGAAATCGCTGACCAGATTTTAATGATAATAATAATAATAATAATAAAAATAATAATAATAATAATAATAATATTATTATTATTATTATTATTATTATTATTATTATTATTATTATTATTATTATCATTATTACTGTTAATACTATTTTTCTTCTTTTTCTTATTATTACAATTATTATCATCAATATTATTATTTTTTTATTATTAAAAAAAATATTGATGTTACTTTTTTTCTTCTTTTTCTTCTTCTTATTATTATCATTATCATTATTATTATTGTTATTATTGTTACTATTATTATTATCATTATCATCATCATCATCATCATCATCATCATTATTATTATTATTATTATTATTATTACTATTACTATAATTATTATTAGTATTATCATTATCATCACCATTATTGCTATTATCATAAATTCGTGTTTATTTTTTATTTTTCACATAGCGCTGTTCTTTAGCTTATTTTATGTAATTGTATATATATATATATATATATATATATATATATATATATATATATATATATATATATATATATATATATATATATATATATATATATATTTTTTTTTTTTTTTTTTTTTTTTTTTTTTTTTAATAAAAAATGGATGAAAAAATTCTCTCTCAAAAAAAAAAAAAGAAAAAAAATGTAAGAAAAGATAAAAAGGTATAAATTATTTCGAAGCAAATAGATAGAATAAATAGATAAATGAATTAATATAATTTCTAAAAATAAGTTGATGAAACGCTCTCGTCGAATGCTCCTTCTACCCCCCCCCTTCACCCCCCTCACCCCCCTCCTTAACCTGAAGAGCGAGGGCGCGGGGGCGACGCTGAACCGGGGGGGGGGGGGGGGGAAGAGACACGGAGAGAAAGGATAAAAGGAAGGAACTGGAGGAGAAGGGGTAAAGACAGGAATGAAGGGAATGGAGGAATGGAAAAGAGAGGTGAAGGAGGGGATGGAGGAGAGAAGGGAAGAGAGCGAAAGGTAGGAAGAGGTGTGGAAAGAGGAAAAGGGGTGGAAAGGAGAGAGCGAAAGAGTGGAGAAAGATAAGAGAATGGAAGAAGCAATGAAGCAAAAGAAAAAAGAAAAAGACTAAAAAAATACAACAAAAAAGATATGAATAAGTAAAAAAAAGGAGGAGGCGAGAGGGAGAATAAAGAGAAGAGACAGGGAGAGAGAAAGGGAGATGAAACAAAAAGTGAAGAGAGGGTGAGAGGAAGATAGGGGGGGGGGGTAGAGGGCGTCACCTCCACCGTTAAATCTCTTCTGTTTGCCTTTTCGTCATTATCTTAAAATTCCTTATTACACACACACACACACACACACACAGACACACACACACACACACACACACACACACACACACACACACAGACACACACACACACACACACACATACACTCACACACACACACACAAACACACACACACACACACACAAACACAAACACACACACACACAAACACACACAGACACAAACACACACACACACAGACACGAAGAAGAAGAAGAAGAAGAAGAAGAAGAAGAAGAAGAAGAAGAAGAAGAAGAAGAGGAGGAGGAGGAGGAAGAAGAAGAAGAAGAGGAACAAGAAGAAGAAAGAAGAAGAAGAGGAAGAAGAAGAAGAGGAACAAGAAGAAGAAAGAAGAAGAAGAAGAAGAGGAAGAAGAAAAAGAAGAAGGAGAAATAGAAATAGAAGAAGAAGAAGATAATGCACATTGCGCCATGTTAAGGATACCCTTCTTGATAATATATCTCTCTCTCTCTTCTTTTTTTCTGCTCTATGAACACGCGTGCGACAAATAAGTACTGCTTCCTTGTACATCTTAAGTACAACATGTGTTACAGAGGAGAAAGAAATCACAGAGGACTCGTTACACTTGAGAAATTCATCCATATGGTGCCGTGCATTCACACCGACCGGGGTCCAAGTCTGGGATAACGAGCGTATTTTTTCACCCTATTTTTTTTTTTCCTTCTGAAGATGTGTTGATTTTATTTTCCATTTGGGGGGAATATTCAACTCTATGCCAATTGATTTATGGGATGAGTGGGTGATTATTTAGAGGATTATAACAGTAAAATGGCCCCAGACGAGTCATAAGGAAGGGGGCAAGTGTTTGGTGGCCTTGCCTTACAGGACATGCACAGGTGTCTTTTAATGGTTTCTCCTGTCTTCCAATTTTCACGTAATTCAGAATCGTCCAGGATGGTGAAACGGTATCAAGATTAATTTCCATAATTTCTTCACAAGTTCGATATGTTATCTACCCCGAAAAGGTTTGTGTTCAGATATTATTTTACGCTCGTTTCTACAGCCTGTGTTCTTT
>NC_051401.1:46299685-46304685 GCF_015228065.2 Penaeus monodon | reverse complement strand
AGACCAAGGAGAAAGAGAGAATAAGGAAGAAAAAGTGGAGGTAGAATCAAGAGAAAATCAAGAGAGAATCAAGAGAGGAAGAAGGAAGAAAGAAGAGGAAAAAGAAGGAGAAGGAAGAGAAAATCAAGAGAGAAAGAAAGGAAGAGAGAATAAAGATAAGAATAAGGACATAATAGAGACTTGATTAACTTTTCTTGAAGTCGACGTCACTCGATTTAACCTTCGGACAGAGATTCCTTTTTGGGAAATCTCTCTTTCAGGGCCAGACAATGCATGGAAGAAGAAGGAAAATAAGATAAAAGAGAGTGAGAGAGAGAAAAAAATATATATTAGACATTCTAGAAATAATGATCATTAACGTTATTCATCTCCATATGGATTACAAAACACGAAATAATCAGTGTTATTTGCCACAAACTTCTGCTCAAAGAAAACGGCTTTCGATAGAATATCGTGAAAATCCTAATTCTAAATCACACTAATAATCTAAATAACACTAAATCAAAATAAATCACCAAAACAAAATCACCTAAAAACTTTTTTTTTAAAACTTTCTAAGCACGGGTTTAGACAGATTTTAATAACAAAACATCACGAGTAAATTAATAGCTTCCCCCCAAAAGCCCCTACCTCGACGCCGTCCCGTATCATAACCCTAAAAATAGCGGGCGGGGGTGAAAATTTAAAACCCCGGGTGGGTTTCCCAGTGCTCTGGGTTGGTAATGGGGAAAGGAAGGAAAAGGAGAGAGGGAGGTGGGAGGGGGGAGGGATGGGGAGGGGGGGGGGAGGGAGGGAGAGATGGGGAGAGATGGGGGGAGAGGGGGGGAAAAGGGGAGGGAGAGAGAGTGGGAAGAGGAGGGAGGGGGGGAGAGGAGAGGGAAGAGGGGGGGGAGAGGGAAGGGAGAAGGGGGGGGGAAGAAAAAGGGGAGGAAAGAGGGGGGGGGAGGGAGGGAAGAGGGAGGGAGAAAGAGAAGATAGTAAAAAGATAATATAATAGATAGAAGATAGATAGAGAGAGAGAGAGGAGAGAGAGAGAGCGAGGAGAGAGAGAAGGAAGAAAGAGAAGAGAGAGAAAAAAGATCAAACAAAAAACACCAAAAGGAAACAAAAACAAAACAAAAAAAAGAGTGAAAAAAGAAAATGAGTCAAAGAAATGACAAAAATAAGGAGATGGCAAGGAGGGAGATGGTGAAAGGAACAACGGGGATGACAGGTAGGGGAAAGGAATAGGGAGAAAGGATAGAGAATAAGGAATAGGGGGAAAAGAAGAAAAGGAGGAGAAAAGAAAAGAGAGGGGGGGGAAGAAGAAAAGGAAGAGAAAAGAAAGGAAAAGGAAAAAAGAAAAAAGGAAGGAAATAAAAGGAAAAAGAGGAGAAAAAAAAAGGAAAGAAAAAAAGGGAAGGGGGAAAAAAAAAAGGAGGAGAAAAGAAAGGAGAAGAGGAGAAAATAAGAAAAGGAAGAGAAGAGAAAGGAGAAGAGGAGAAAAGAAGAAAAGGAAGAGAAAAGAAAGGAGAAGAGGAGAAAATAAGAAAAGGAAGAGAAAAGAAAGGAGAAGAGGAGAAAAGAAGAAAAAAGAAAAGGAGGGAAAAAAAAGGGAAAGAGGAGAAAATAAAAAAGGGAAGGAAAAAAGAAAGGAAAGAGGAGAAAATTAGAAAAGGAAGAAAAAAGAAAGGAGAAGAGGAGAAAAGCAAGAGAAAAGAAAGGAGAAGAGGATAAAAGAGAGAGGAGATAGGGGAAAATAGACAGCGAGGAGAGGGAGGCGTTGGCAGCGTGACATCCACCGGCGGGCAAACGGTGTGACGACAAATAGGTTTTTGAAGCCGGAATGAACAGGGCGAAAGAGGAAGCAGAAGAAGGAGAAATAAAAGAAAAGGAAAGAGAGAAAGAGAAACAGAAACTGAAAACAAACGAAAGAAAAACGAATCAGAGAGGGAATCGAACCTGAAAAGATCCTATAAAAAAAAGGGGAAAAAAAGACCCTTTATATTGAACTAACAATCCCGGGCTCACGCTCTTTCGAAAATAAGGAGGAGAGGAAGGGGGGGAGGGGGAAAGGGGGGGGGGGGACGGAGGAGGGGGGGGGTGGTGGTGGAGGAGGGGAGGAAAAGGGGGAGGGAGGAGGAGGAGGAGGGGGAAGGAGGGGGAGTGAGGAGGAGGAGGAGGGGGGGGGGAGGGGGAGGGAGGGAGGAGGAAGAGGAAAAGGGGGAGGAGGAGGAGGAGGAAGTTGGGGAAGAAAGGGGGGCAAGGAGGAGGAGGGAGGAGGAAAGGGGGGGGGGGAGGAGGGAGGAGGAGGAGGGAGGAAAGGAGGAGGAGGAGGAGGGGGAGGGGGGGAAAAGAGGGGGGGAGGAGGGGGGTGGAGGGAGAAGGAAAAAAAGGAAGAGAGACAGAAAAAGATTAGTAAAATGGAATAAGGAAGAAGAAGACGAGAGTGGAAAAGCAGAATGAAGAATAGGCATAGGAAAGAAAGAAGTGCGAATGGGGGAAGAGAGGAAGAATACAAGAATAAAAAAGAAAAAAAAAATCCCTTTTTCACTCTAGATATTCGTTTATTTATCTATTTATTTATATCTATAGTTTTGCTTTTATTCATTTTTATTTCTATTTTACTAATTTTTATTTTATATGATCTAATTTTGATTAATAATCAAGGACTATATCACGTGTCACTCTGCGTTCACAACCTTATCTAAAATGCAAATGCAATGTTGATCATCACAGAACCTAAAACAAACAAGCATAAACACGAAACACATGCCGAGGGAAACGTGCCTATTTTTTAATCATTTATTTCATTTTCTTATTTAACTCACCATTACACATTTTCTAACGATCTTTGATGCCGAGTGAGAAAAAGAAATTGAGATCGTTCCCACACTGACACTAGACTCACCCGGACGACTCATGTAACTTGAAAATTAAGAAAAAAAATCTTGCACGTCACGTGGAACCTGTTGCGATGGTAATAGTGTTGCAAATCGCGTGTTTTGTGGAATTAATTTTACGGTGTTTCTATCATAAACGTATGTACATATGTATATATACATGTATATATGTATGTACGAACATGCAATAAAGATAAATACTATTATGCTATTATGAACCCGCACACACACACACACACACACACACACACACACACACACACACACACACACACACACACACACACACACACACACACACACACACACACACACACAAACATATATATATATATATATATATATATATATATATATATATATATATATATATAATATGCATACACACATACACACACACACACACACACACACACACACACACATATACACAAACACACACACACACACACACACACACACACAACACACCACACACACACACACACACACACACACCACATATATATATATATATATATATATATATATTATATATAGATATATATATATATATATATATATATATATATATATATATATATGTATATAATATATATATATATATATATATATAATATATATATATATATATATATATATATATATATATAATATATTATATATATATATGATATCATTCATATTTGTAGATTCTATCTTTTCATGTTATCTGCATTTCTTTAACCTTTAACCACGTTGCCTACCTCTCGCCTCCCCATCCCTTCTCTGGTCAGTCTTGATTGTAAACATTTTATATTTACATACATGCATACATAAACACACACCCACACACACACACACACACCCACACACACACACACACACACACACACACACACACACATGTATATGTATATGTATATCTATCTATCTATCTATCTATACAGATATACACATATAATGTTCATATCTGTTATGGCTGTATGGAACGTATGGTCTTTCATTAGTTGTGTTGATATTAGGTTTTATTTTGTCAGTGTTGTGAAATTAATGGAATGATTGATATTGTTAGATTAAATCAGGACTATTATTGGTGATAAATGTAATCTTTACTATTGTTAACAATAACATTTTCTTCCTCTCCGAATATTTTCATGTCAATCCTCTCTCTCTCTCTTTCTCTCTCTCTCTCACTCTCTCTCTCTCTCTCTCTCTCCCCCCACTCTCTCTCTCTCTTTTTCTCTCCCTCTTTCCCTCTACCCTCTCTCGCTCTCTCTCCACCATCCTCTCTCTCTTTGCCTTTCTCTCCCCTCCCTCTTTCTTTCTTCTCTCTACCTTCCTCCCTCTCCTCTACCTCCCTCGTTTTCTCTCTTCCTTTCCTAAATTTCTCCTTTCTCTCTCTCTCTCTCTCTCTCTCTCTCTCTCTCTCTCTTCTCTCCCCCCTCTCTCTCTCTCTTTCTTTCTCTCCCTCTTTCCCTCTACCCTCTCTCGCTCTCTCTCCACCATCCTCTCTCTCTTTGCCTTTCTCTCCCCTTTCTCTTTCTACCTCTCTACCTTCCTCCCTCTCCTCTACTCCCTCGTTTTCTCTCTTCCTTTCCCAAATCCCCCCCCCCTCTCTCTCTCTCTCTCTCTCCTCTCTCTCTCTCTCTCTCCTCCGCCTTCGCACTAGGTCCGCCCTCGCCCTCATCCGATGGGCGTGGGTGGGAGCAGTTGCAGACTCACTCTCTCCCTTTCTCAGTATCATGGGCGCGAACACGTTTCAGTGTGTTGAAATTAGGACTGTATTTTGTGACTGTTTAAATACTGTTGTTATCATTAGTGCTGTTATACTGTGATCATTATTATCATCTTTATTATTATCACTATTATTGTTATTATTTTCACTATTGTTGTTGTTGTTTTTTTTTGCTTTTATTGTTGTTGATGATGTTATTGTTATTACTATCATTACTATTTTCATTTTTTTAAATCTTTAGTGTTATTATCATCATTAACAATAATATTAATAGCAGTAGTAATGGCAGTGGTAATAGGAATATTATCGTCATTATCATTATTACATTATTTTTGTTATTATCATCACCATTTTTGTTATTATCATCACCATGGTATTGTTGTTATTATCATCATCATTAC
>NC_051401.1:46284685-46289685 GCF_015228065.2 Penaeus monodon | reverse complement strand
AGCAGGTGGTTTATAAAATCGATAATGACGTAGCTGCTAACTCGAAAATTTTACCGAAAATCGACGATACCGCCAACGTCGAAAGTCGATCAGATCTACCCATCCCGATCTCTCGTGCAAACAGGCGCAAACCACCAGTGAATAATTGTGCGTGTAGAGGCTTCAGTTCGTGGAAATGCGTGAACCTCGCGTGTGCAATGAGCTAACCCATTTCCTCCCTTAAAAAAAAAAACCCACCCACGTGCATCCCCATCGCCGCCCACGCCTAGAATATACACATGAGGGCGTGATGTTTAATGCTCAGTATTTGCGTCGACACCGTTACGACAACATCGCTGCTGGAGACCTATTATCTATATAGGGAGGATATATAGATATAGTAGATATATCTATAAATATATCTATACGTACATATGTGCAGATAGTTTATATATATTTCATCTGCTATCTATATTCCGCACTTTCTGTCTTACGCTATACTGACCATATATTTTTATAATATCCTCCAATCCTTATAGGATATTCGTCCTCTTCCCAATCCTTATCTACATTTCTGTCTATCTATTCATCTGTCTATCTACCTATCTATCTATCTATCTATCTATCTATCTATCTATTCATCTATCCATCTATCTATCTATCTATCTATCAACCTATCTATCTACCAATTTATCTCTTTATCTACCTATCTATCTACCTACCTATCTATCTATACATCTATGTTATCTACCTATCTATCTATCTATCTACCTATCTATCTATCTATCTATCCATATATGTATCTACCTAAATATCTACTCATCTATCTACCTATCTTCCTACCTATCTATATATCTACCTATCTATCTACCTACCTACCTATCTATCTATATAAAAATGTATATATGAGTATTTTATAACCAGCGCTGACCGAGAGAGAGAGAGAGAGAGAGAGAGAGAGAGAGAGAGAGAGAGAGAGAGAGAGAGAGAGAGAGAGAGAGAGGAGGGAGGGAGGAGGGAGAGAGAGAGAAGAGAAGAGAGAGAGAGAGAGAGAAGGAGAAAGAGACACATAAAGAGAGAAAGAGAGAGCGAGAGAGAAAGAGAGAGAGAAAGAAGGAGAAAGAGAAAGAGAGAAAGAGAGAGAAAGAGAAGAGAGAGAGTGAGAGAAAGTGAGTGATGAGAGACAGATTCTTTGTGTGTTACTAAGCCTAGTCCCATGTTTTCTCGGGAATATTCATACTAATAATTCGTGCTATTGACACAACACAAACACACACACCAAAACAAACAAACAAGCAAAGGGGGACGCTTCTCCTGCAGGAATCTCCCGGGCCAATTCTCTCTCCCTTCCTCGCATGCTTCGCCCTCCTTCAAGCAATTGCTGAGACGCTTTCAAGGTCGAGCTTCCGTCGTGAGCGCCCTCGGGGAGATGGGAGTCCCCCTCCTCCTCCTCCTCCTCCTCCTCCTCCTCCTACCCCTTCTTCTTCTACTCCTTCTTCTCCTACTCTTTCTCCTCTTCCATCTTCTTCCTCCTACTTTTTCTCCTTCTCCTCCTACTCTTTCTCCTCCTTCTCCTCTTTCCATTCTCCTCCTCCCCCATCACCTATATCACCACCTCTCTCTTTTATCCTCTTTCTCCTCCTCCTCATTTCATCTTTTCTCCTCCTCCTCCTCCTCCTCCTCCTCCTCCTCCAGGAATGGCTTGGATCCTCGCCAGCTGCTTGGAACGCCCCGAGATCCTGCGGAGGGGGGGGGAGGGGGCATTTCCTACGAGTCGTGTCTGGAAGGTCGTCCTTGAGGGTGACTTCTTGGAGGGGGAGGCTTCGAGGGGGAGGCGAAGGCGGTGAACTGATCTGATGTTTTGGAATTATTTTTTCCACGTTTACGCACGCACGGACGGGTATACGTACCCTCACGCACGCAAACACACGATTACGTGCACACAACGATTAACACACTTGCACTTACACAGATAGATACAAACACGCATGCACAGGCTTAAATACACATACACAGACACACAAACAAACACACACACACATACAATCACACACACACAAAATCAAACAACACACACATACAATCACACACACACACACATAATCACACACACACACACACACACACACACACACACACACACACACACACACACACACACACACACACACACACACACACACACACACACACACACACACACACGATCACATACACAGACAGACAGACAGAGATACACACACTTCTATCCTCATATATTATTATTATTATTATTAACTGTCATTTTACTCTCGTTTTCCCTTCGCTCCTCATTCTCCTTCGCTCTCTCGTCTCTCCTTATTTCATATGCAAATGAGAGGGAATAGTGAGAGAGAAAGAGAGAACAGCGGGAGTTAATTGTCTTTCAAAACGTCATTTTCGAACACGCGAAGTCATGCAAAACAAGAGAGGCGAGTGAAGACAACGAAAGAATGTTCCCGTATTTTATTATATGCAAATTATTTTTATTTTTTTTTCTCTATGTACATATATTTTTTTCTTTTCTTCCATTTCTATCCTTTTTATTTGGGTTTTCTTTCTGATTTTCTCCCTTTTCTTCGGTCTTCATTCTTCTTCTTTTCATTTCTTCTTCTTCTTCTTCTCTCTCATTTTCTTTCTCTCTCTCTTTCTCTCTGTCTCTCTCTCTCTCTCTCTCTCTCTCTCTCTCTCTCTCTCTCTCTCTCCTCTCTCTCTCTCTCCCTCCCTATCCTCCCTCTCTCTCTCTCTCTCTCATGACGTCATCGAGGCCCCGCCCCTTTTCTACACCAACATTTTCACCCTAAAACAAAAACAACAAATCAAAATAATCGGGACAAAAACGCACAAATACATTCACCAAAGTTTTTATTTCATTTTTTTTTTTAATTATTATCCCTCTTCAGCGCACACCCATTGAGTAAAATAATAATAACAATAATTCCAAAAGAGACGCGCGCTTATTCCCACAGTTAAAGTAACAGGTGAGAATAACTAAGGTAAGAAAGGTAAACACAAGGACGAGAGGATTTTGTTAAGGTTAATCTGATAATGCAATGAATGACGTCACTGGCAGAGGGGCGTGGAAGAAGGGAAAATAAAGTGGAATAGAAGGAATGAGAAGAAGGGAGGAGAGATGGTGTTTGTTGTGATAAATAAAGCGTTCGTGTCAAGGCGTGATAGGACATATATATATATACGTACGCACGTATGCACGCACGCACACACAGAGGCACACACACATGCACGTATGCATGCACACACACACACACACACACACACACACACACACACACACACGCACGCACTTCTGAAATCCGAGTCAAAATTTCCATATAAAAAAGAAGCATATTTTTTTTATACATTGACTCGATCTTGACCCAAAATAGACATGAAATCACCCTTTGTCTCACCTGGAAATAGACGAACTGAGGAGAAAAAGATGAAAAGAAAAGAAAAAAAAAAAGATATTTGATGTAAAGGCCACAAAAATATGGCATTGGAACCCAACAAAGGCTGGTTAACCTCGCAAGAAATTCAAAATAAGGTGATGATGAAATACATCGGAATACATCCCAAAACAGTACTTTACAAACTACATTCGGATCATAGAACTAAAAAGCAAAATACATCCAAATACATCGGAATACATTAACTTCCTACATTCGAAACACAGAAATAAGAATACAAAATACAGTGAAATACACAAGCGGAATACAAAATACAGTGAAATACACACAAGCGGAATACAAAATACAGTGAAATACACACAAGCGGAATACAAAATACAGTGAAATACACACAAGCGGAATGCAATACAAAATCACGAAAAATATGATTGTAACATTAATTCAGATCACACGAAATACAATTTATCACAAATACAATAAATAAATCGATTAGGAATTTAACCAGTGATGTATAAGGTACTAAAATAAATCTTTGTAACATCAAATATGCAAATAAACTTTATTATAATTAGAATATGTGATAAGATGCATGGAATTAACAAAGGAAAAGGCAAATAGGAGAATGAGATAGAAGATAAAGAGGAAGGTGTGGAATGGAAGAGAAGAAAAAAGCAGAAGAAAAAGAAAATGAGGAAGAAGAAGAAAACGAAGAAGAAGAAGAAGAAGAAGAAGAAGAAAAAGAAGAAGAAGAAGAAAAAGAAGAAGAAGAAGAAGAAGAAGAAGAAGAAGAAGAAGAAAGAAGTAGGAGAGAGAAAAGAAAGAAAAAGAGAAGGAACAAAGAAAGAGGAAGACAAGAATAAAAAAGAAAGAATAATTACAAGGAAAAGAAAAAAAAGGAAGAAAAATGCAACAAGAAAGAGAAGACAAAAGAAATAACAAGAAACAAAAGAACAGAAAATTACATAAGCAATGATAATAGAACAGGCTCTTATGCCCTTCTTACATTCAGCCTTGACAAATGATGCATATGTTGAGAAAAATTATTTTGTTTCTTGTTATTTTCAAAACACACTTACGAACGGAAGGGGAAGGAAGGAGGATAATAAGGAGAGGGATAATGATTAGGATAATAGCAATGGTTATAAAAATTGGCCGTGGTAATGAGGATGAAAGTAGTGATAATGATAGTGACGATGATGATGATGATGACAATAATAATGATGATGATGATGATAATAACAGTAATAATGATGATGATAATGATAATAACAGTAATAATGATGATGATGATAATAACAGTAATAATGATGATGATAACAATAATAATGACAACGATAATAACAATAATAACAGTACTAATAATAAAGATAATAACAGTAATAATAATGATGATAATAATGTAATAATGATTATGATAAAAATGAAGATAAAATATTGAGGAAAACGATGAAAGTGAAAATAATAGTAAAAAATAAAAAATAATCTTAGTAGCAAATGAAATATCAAAGAAAAAAATTAAATTATAAAGATGAAATATGATGATAAAAAAGAATCAGTCCAAAACACAATAAAGAAAGATAATCATCAAGAAACACA
>NC_051401.1:46265867-46269585 GCF_015228065.2 Penaeus monodon | reverse complement strand
AACAAAAAAGAGAAGGACAAAGAGGAGAAAGAGAAGAAGGAAAAGGAAAAGGAAAAGGAAAGGGAGAGAAGGAGGAAGAGGAACGAGAGAAAAGACCTTTTCGAAAAAAAAAAAATGTCGAATCCTGTTTGACCTGCCTTGCCTTGTGCCAATTAAGAAAGGCAATATTCTAAAATCTCAATTGACACGATATATCAACATTGCAATATCATTGTTCACTGTAATATCAACGTTGATGGCTATGCAATTACATTAATACTAATATCAATTATCCCGATATCAAAATTGATTGCAACATCAGTCACATTCAGTATGAAGATCAATTGCATGCATTAATGCATTAAAACACATTAAGTCATATCACGAAAAAACATCAATATCAATATATAACTGCAGTTCAGAATTCTGCATGCTTACATAGCGAAGAAAAGGTGAACATGTAATGAACTGAAACAAACCGAAGAAAAAAGAAAAAAAAGAAAGAAAGAAAAAAAGAAAAAAAAGAAAACAAGAAAGAAAGAAAACAAGAAAAAAAAGAAAAGAAAGCAAAAAAAAAAAGAAGAAAGAAAGAAGAAGAGAGAGAGAGAGAGAGAGAGAGAGAGAGAGAGAGAGAGAGAGAGAGAGAGAGAGAGAGAGAGAGAGAGAGAGAGGAGAGGAAGAGAAGAGAGAGAGAAAATATATAAGTGAATATCTATTTGTTATTTTCTTGTTTGAAGAGAAGACGGCTTAAAAGTTATAGATAATAGTAGTTGCAACGTAAAAAAAAGGAGAGAAAAGGAGAAAAATAAGAAAAATAAGAAAAGATGATAATAAAAAAGAAAAGATGATGACAAAGAGAATAAGAGAAAGAAGAAATTAAGAAGGAAAATGCGAAATAAAGAAGTGGGGGAAAGAACGAAAAGAAAAATACGAAGGAAGGAAGAGGAGGAATAACAAAAGAATTGAATTAAAGAAAGAGAGAAAAAAATGGAAGAAAAGCTAAGATTCCTGCACAGCAACAACAACAAAGCCATGCATGAGATACTGTAGTCATGAGATACTTTTCATGAGTTACCCCGAAAATCAGATTATACAACAGTATCCCCTTAAACGTTTTTACAATCTGGATGTTCCTGCGTTTTTTTGTTTACAAATATGCTTTTTTTTCTTAGCTTTATCCCCATTCTTATATCGGGGTCGCCATGATCAGGTTCTGGCAAGTATCTTTTATGGCCGGATGCCCTTCCTAACGCCAAACCTCTCTATTGACCGGCACTGACTCGAGGTGAAGTTCCTTGCCCAAGGGAACAGCGCGCCGGCCGGTGACTCGAACCTCGAACTCAGATTGCCGTCGTGACAGTCTTGAGTCCGATATGAAAAGTGTACGGTTTTATGTAGATGATGTAATTATGAGGCATGAAAACCATATGACAGAGAAATAAATGTTATTACGAAGAAAATCATATTCACGACCACATTGTGACATACTGTGATCAGATACAAATTTAAATCTGTAGGTAAAGAATTTATATTTACGTCCATATTATAACGACAACCTTATAATTTACCGAATAAACTGACAGTACAAATATATTTCCATAGTATTACCTGAATGTAGAATATAGTTGCAGGGTTGTTGCATGCCATGATGATATACAGGCCTACCCGAGATACCTCAACAACAATATTTTAAATTCACGTGATAGTTTAAACTAAACTGACCCATCTTCCTCATTTAGTCAAGCGATAATGGACATAATAATGGTCAAAACGTGACGTGGACCAGAATTTTTTTGTCACATCGATTACTAGAACAACCTTGTGGTATTTTATTCACTTACGCAAGCAAATACAATTTTCAAAAAAAAAAAAAAAAAAAAAAAAAAAAAAAAAAAAAAAAAAAAAATATATATATATATATATATATATATATATATATATATATATATATATATATATATATATATACATACATATATATATATATATTTTCTTTTATCTTTTTCTTTCTTTCTTTTCAACAGCCATATTATTTTACTACAGGACATAGACCTGCTATGAACTTAAGTATACTTAAGTATTTTATCCCTGGTTCTGGCACATCAACAGAACCATAGGTGTCTGGGAATGGGAACTGAAGAGGTGTCTAATAGGAAATATAAAGCTATATTGAAAATAATTACATGGAGGATATTTAAACTCCCAACTTTGATTACACAATGCTTAGAACTTGAATCGTATTTCTGTATGGAAATAAGAAAACAAAATAATCTAGTATCTGATTTTCTGTGGAGACTCCGATATATGAAAACTAAAATATAAAAAAAAAATATTATTATAATTCTATCGTTTCTACGTAACAATATTTACTTTCTTCGTTGTTGAGTTTATATGCGTAAGTAAAAACACAATTTGAGTTAAATATTCACTTTTGTAGCTTGTAGATAAATCATTTATTTGAACAACCGGCTAGCGACACCTGGCATTCCGCTGATAAACAGTTTGTTATGCAAATAAAAAAATAAATAATTTAGTATCTAATTTTCTGTGGCGACCGATAAATAATAATTCAAAAAAAATATTATAATTCTATCGTTTCTCCGTAACAATATTTACTTCCTTCGTTGTAGAGTTTATATGCATAATAATAATAATAATAATAATAATAATAATAATAATAGTAATAATAATAATAATAATAATAATAATAAAAAACACAATTTGATTTAAATATTCACATTTCAACTTGAATTTATTTAATCACGGCGTGTTAATGTGTAGATAAATCTTTCATTTGAACAGCTGGCTAGCGACACCTGGCATTCCGTTGATAAAGTTTGCAAAATCGCGCTCCGGAAATGATGCACAGAAAGCGACGCTACTAGCAATATTGCAACGAAATAAATTACTCGATTAAATTGATAATGATATCACACTGTTGTTGTTGGTTGTCAGAGTAATAAAACAAAATTGTACCGTTGTTAAGTTTAAATGGGTTTGTTTTTGTTAATTTTGTGTGTGAGATGTACTGTATTCTGGCATTTTTTTTTTTTTTTAAGGATGGGACAACCACGCAATGTGCTACAGAATAAAGAATAAACTATCTAATAATATTGATCATTTATAAAAGGGAATATAACAATATTTTATCTTTTATTAAGATCTATTAAGAAAATCCAAGTCAATGTCAAGCTTTTCGAACAAGCCCTCCTCCTCCGCCACCGCGATCTCCATCATCCTCTCCAGATCACCGCGTCCGAAACCCTTCATTATCAATACGCCAACTAATCAAGGCCACGGCCAAGGTCATTTAATTGATAACAGGCATGATGATTGGTCGAAATAAGATAGTTACGTCATTAAAGCACACTGTCATCCTCTGTCGCCAAGAGAGATGTGTCGGTTGCTTTGGCTGAGGTGGCGAATGGCTACTGAGTCATGGGCTGTGTTAGGGAATAGGTGTGTTCACACACACACACACACACACTCACACACACACACACAACAACACACACACACCACACAATCACACACAACACACACACACACACACACACACACACACACTCACACACACACACACACAATCACACACACACACACACAATCACACACACACACACACAATCACACACACATATGTTTATGTATGTATATATGACTATATAAATACATACATACATACATGTATATATATATATATATATATATATATATATATTATATATATATCTATATA
>NC_051401.1:46248367-46250867 GCF_015228065.2 Penaeus monodon | reverse complement strand
GCCATTAACTCTGATGAAGTGTAGAATCTCTTCCTGTTCCAATAACTTTCTCTCGCCTCCTGAAGGGAAAACTTGCACTGGACACTGACAGGGAAAACTTGATGTATAAAAGAAACAATTTATTGAAAATAACTTTGAAAAAAAATATTTTGAGATTTTTTAAAAATTCTTTTCTATATGCTGGAATTTTGTTTTGATTTCTTTTCGAGTGAATGTTAAGATGTATTTGATTCTTTTCTTGTGTGTATGATTATAATAGGGGATTCGCAGTTATGTAAGTGGGATACACGCTTACAGACATCCACACACGCACACAGAAATTCATGAAACTCGCATACATTTCACTTGATCTTTGCATAGACGTTACTTGCTTATATCTTTGTTCACACACACACACACACACACACACACACACATATATGTGTATGTACCTATTCTCTCTCTCTCTCTCTCTCTCTACTCATCTCTCCTCGCTCTCGTCCGTCTCTCCTTCTCTCTCTCATCTCTCTCCTCTGGCTCTCTCTCTCTCTCTCTCTCCCTCTCCTCTCTCTCTCTCTCTCTCTCTCTCTCACGCCATATAAAGCTGAGAACAGACAGCATCATTATTTGAAATGTGAGCATTCTCCTTATATTAACTTTCATTTGTCAAAGTAACAGCTTTAATTAACATGATGTTAAGAAAATGCCAATTGTGGGATTGAGAGAATTTTAGACTTTTAATGCTATTTGATTGTTGATTTTGTATGTATGTATGTATGTATGTATGTATGTATGTATGTAGGTATGTAACGTAATGTATGTATGCATGTATGTTATGTATTGTATGTATGTATGTATGTATGTATTTATGTATGTATTTATGTCTGTATCTATTATGAATGTATGTATGTATGTATTATGTACTGTTATGTATGTATGTATGTAGGTATGTAATTCATGTATGCATGTATGTATGCATCTTATGTATGTATGTATGTAGGTATGTATGCATGTATGTATGTATACATGTATGTATGTATTTTTTAATACGAGGTGAGGGTGTATGCTTGGAAGGGGTAGGGTGGGGGATGAGGATGAGGATTGGGGAGGGGGAGGGGAGGGGGAGGGGGGAGAGGGGTCAGAGAAGAATCCCAGGAATTAATTGTCTTTGAAGCTTTCTTCCCCCCCCCCCAGCCCCCTCCCCCCCCGAGTTTCGGCATTTTTTTTCTTTTTTTTCTGTTATGCTTCATCTTTATTTTGTTCTCTCTTTGTTTTTATATTTTTCTTCTTTCTCCCTCTCCTTAATCTCTATTCGTCTTTATCCTTTCCCTTTCTCTTTTCCTTTCGCTTTTCTCCGTATTTCTTTGTCTCGGTTTCCTTCTCTTCCTCTTTCTCTCTTTTGTTCTTCCTTTTTCTTTCTTTCTCTCCTTCCCTTATTTTTGCCTTAGTCTCTTCGCGTTTTCCTTCCTCCTTGGGGGGGGGGGGGGTTTCCCCCACCCTTCCCCCCTTCTTCTTCGCCTCTCATCGCCTTTCCTCGTTTCTCTTCTCTCGCCTCCTCTCTTTTGTCTCCATTTTCTTCCTCTCCTTTCCTCCTCTTTCTCTTTCTCTATCTCCTCTCTTCCTTCCCCTTTCTCTCGCCTTTTCTCCTTTATGCCTTTTCACCATATTTCTCTCTTTCTTCCTCTTCGTTCCTCCTCGTGTTCCAAAATTGCGGGCGTCGATTCGTCTCTGTTCATTAAAGTCTTGTAAAAAGGAGAGAAAAAGAGAAAAATAAGAAAAACGAAAAAAAAAAATTATAAAAGAGAGAAAAGGAACGTGCAAGAATAAAATTGAGAAAGATATATTTAAGGATTATTTAAGACACGTTTGATTCAATAAGATGTATGATACTATTTTTTTTTTTTAATCTTAATGATTAATTGATTTTATATCAATATTAATAATTTTTATATTATGTTAACTAATATTAATTTTACATTAATTAATAATTGTTTATAAATCAATACAATTAATTTATATTTGTTTATATTAATAATTAAATTATATCAATGAGTAATGTATATTAATATATGAATTCGTAAAATTTCTGTGTAAAATTTCCATTCACTGAGGAGCAAAAATTCCTATGCAGATGCAGTTTTTAAATCTATTTAAAGCAAATGAAGAAAAGTCGAGACAAAAGACAATCGGTCGTGAAACAAAAGCCTTTGTTTGCATTTTCCTTGAAAGCAAAAAAAAAAAAAAAAAAAAGAAAAAAAAACAAAAAAAAAAAAAAAAAAGGGAGAATTGACGAGTTTTATTACCTCATCGTTTTAGCTTCTCACTTTCTATCTTCTATATAAAAAAAAGAAAAAGAAAAAAGAAAACAGAAGGTATCTGTTATCAAATGCAGACATACATACGTACATACAAACATACATACGTACATACAAACACACACACATATAAACACATGCAAACACAAACATAAACACACACACACACAAACATAAACACACACACACACACACACACACACACA
>NC_051401.1:46238367-46243367 GCF_015228065.2 Penaeus monodon | reverse complement strand
CGGAAAAGGGAAGAAAGAAGAGGCATAGAGACAGAGAATAAGAAGGAAAAAGAATAAGAAAGAGAGAAAAAGACGAAGAATAGGCAATAAAAAGAGGAAAATGGGGGAAATGGAAGGAAATTAAGAAATATTTCATCAATTCTTGATCTCATTGTTCATAGAGTGTTCATTACCTATATAAAAAAAATTAATTGTTATTGGCTGGAGTTATTAGGAAATTAATAAGTAAAAATTGATAATGATACTAATAACAAAAATAATGCCGAATATAATGCAAAAGATAACGGCATAATGATGATGATAATACCGATAATAAGTATAAATGCATAAAGATAATACAATAAAACTGGTTTGAACAAAAACAGGATTAGAATATTACTAATTACATTTATAAATGCGTGGCGTTTCATTTACATATAAAGAAAGAAGAAGAAGAAGAAAAGGTTAAAAAAAAGAGAGAATATGTCGATTACGGAGAATTAATTAAAAGGAAAGGAGAAATAAGATGGAAACAAAGATGAGGAGAAAGAAAAAAGAAAGAAAGAAAAAAGAAGGAAGCGAATAGAGGCGAGGAATAAGAATGACACGAAGAATAAAAACGAAAAAAGAGAAGAAAACGGAAAGAAGATAGAGAACAGAAATGAAGAGAAGACAGAAAAAAAACACAAGAATTGAGAAAAGGTGAAAAGAAAAAGGAAAGTAAGAGAATGAGGGAAAGGAGGAGAAAAATGAAAAGGAGATAGAGAAGAACAGAATAAAGACAAGGACCTAAGAAAAAAAAAGAAAGAAAAAGAAAAAGAAAGAAATCGTAGCACCAAATATTCATAATAAACAAAACAAAAGCCGAACCATCAGTTCTCTATAGCTGATTATTCTCCTTTCTCAATATCCTTCTTTTCTCTCAATGAAATGAACACCTGAAGGATATATAAGTGAACATTGTGAACTCTTTAGGAATCGACGTGCAATTATCGTATCCTTTTCTGAAGACTGTTATGGTTGCTAATGATAAGGAGAGCAATAGGTGAGTCACGTTCCAAGATTTCTTTCGCACGATTTCGTTTTTTGCCTGAATTTTTATTCATTTTTTCCCTTCTCTCTGATTTTATCCTGTCCCCTTTTTTATTATTATTATTTTTTAAAGGGTTTATGAGCGTACAATTTCGTAAAGTCTTGTCCTTATGCAAAGGGAGGGAAACTATTTATCTTCGTAAGGATTTAAGAGAATCTTACACGAACGGGGTGATCGGATTTGTTTACGTTTTTGTAAAATTGAATCCGGATTACCCGTTCGTGTGTGGCGTAATTCTGTTTTCTTATGCTGATGTTAACGCAGCGTTTTAGGGATTTTGCATAGCTTTCGATTCTTTTGAAAAATAAAAAAACAAAAAAAAAAACAAAACAAACCACACCAACAAACCCCCAAACCCCCAAAAAACACACAAAAAAAAAACATATTTGATCTTAAATAGTAATATCTAATTTTTAAATTTATTTTAATATAAAGAAATAATTAACATTTTAAATTTTTTAAATTTATTTTTAATTTATATTTATTTCTTTCTTCTATTTATTTTCCCCCTTTTTATTATTATCATTTTTAAAGTTTATTATAGATCTAAAATTCTTGTAACATAAAAGGGAAAATTTTTATTTAAGGTTTAAAAGAACAACAACCAACAAAAAACCCAAACAACCCCAAAAAAAAACCAAACCCCCCCAAACCCCCAATTTTTACATTAAATATAATATTTATATTTTAATATATATATTTAAAAATAAAAAAAAACCACCCACAACAAAAAACAAAAAAAAATAACAAAAAAAAAAAAATAAACAACACACAATTATCTATCTACTATTATCTATATATATTATATATTATTTATATTTTTAATATATAATATATATATATATATATATATATATATATATATATATATATGTATACATATATATACATATATATATACATATATATATGCATATATGCACCACACACACACACACACACACACACACACACCCCACACAAACACACCACACACACACACACACACACACACCACACACACACACACACACAAACCAACACACACACACACACACACACACACACACCACAACACATTATCCAACACCTCCGACCCACGCACAAGACAGAGAGAAATTTGGCGACATATTCCTCAAGGTTTCTCAGCCTAGCATATTATACAACCGCATACCACTCTTATACAAGCGCTTTTGAGTCTTATGAAACGTTTAAAAGGGGAGATTTACGTAAACAGTGAAAGTAAGATCTGTTTCGTAAAGATGCAAATAAGTGCCAAGGAAAAGGGATTAAAAGGTTGAAGGATAATTGTATGGGTAAAGAGAGTTAGTCAGGTAGAATGATAATATAAAGAGAAAGATGAGGAAAGAGACGGGTAGAAAGGGAGAATGAAAGAGTTGGAAGTAGAGAGACAGACAGACAAGATATATATATATATATATATATAAAATATATATTATATATATATACATATATATATATATTTTATAAAATATATATAATATATATATATGTATACACACAACACACACACACACAACAAAACACACACACAAAAAAAAAACAACAGAGGAGAGAGAGAGGGGAAGAGAGTAGGAGAGGGGGGGGGGGGAAAGAGAGAATAGAGAAAGAAAGAGAACGAGAGACTAAAAAGGAAGACAGGGAAAGAGAGAGAAAGAGAGAGAGAGAGAAGTGAGAGAGAAGAGAGAGGGGAGAGAAGATGAAGGAAAAGAGAGAGAGAGAGAGAGAGAGAGAGAGAGAGAGAGTAAGAGAGAGAGAGAGAGAAAGAGAGAGAGAGATATAGAGAGAGAGAGAGAGAGAGAGAGAGAGAAAGGAAGAGAGAAAAAGAGAGAAGAGAGAGAGAGGAGAAGAGAGAGAGAGAGAGAGAGAGAGAGAGAAAGAGGAGGAAAGAGGGAAAAAGGAGAAAGGGTAAGGGTAGAAGAAAGAGGAGAGCAAAGGAAAAGAGAAGAGGACAAAGATAAAAGAAACATAATTAAAAGAGACCAGAAAGAAGAAAAGACAAATAAGAGCAGGAAAAAGAAAGGAGAAAAAAGAAAGAAAAGAATTAAAGATGAAAAGGAGGACGGAGAGAAGAAAGAGAGAGAGAGAGGGTTTGGAAGGATGGAGAGAAAGAGGAGAGAGAAGGGGAGCAAAAGAGAGAAGAAGGGAAAGGGAAACAAGGAGCAGACAGAGCAACGGAGGGAGGAGGGGGTGAGGGAAAGAAGGACAAGTCGAAAAGGGAAAAAGGGAAAAAGAGGGGGGAGGTAAAGGGGAAGAGAGAGGAGGAAGGAAAGGGGAAAGGAAGAGAGAGGACGGATGAGAAATGAGAAAAGGGAGGGGATTTTAAAAAAAAAAAAGAACTGGAGGAAATAGGTCAAAAAAAGAGAAAGAGAGAAGAGAAAGGGAAGGAAAAGGAACGAGAGCAAAGGAAGGATGGGGGAGAAGGAAAATGGAACGGACCGGGATTGGAAAAGGAAAGAGACGCAGTGATTGAGGAAGAGAGAGAGAGAGAGAGAGAGAGAGAGTAGAAGGAAAGGGGGGGGGAAAAAAAAAAAGCCGGGATTGGGGGGGGGACAGACAAGTAGAGTAAAAACCTCATTTGGGTCGAATCCGAAAAATAATTGAAAAAAAGGACTTTAATTGGTAAAATCAAAAAATCTTATAGGACATCAGTAATAAAATAAAATAAATAGTGACCGGCAAAAGACTATTGGTGGGAAATAAAACAAATAATAAAAAGGCCAGTAAAAAAATTAATTTGTAAAATTGGGAGAGGAAGGCCCTTTGAAACGTTAACCCCCCCCGCGTGGGAAAGAAATTAAAAGGGAAATGGGGGCGAATTTCAACGTGGCAAAGGCCGGGGTCATCCCCCTTCTCCTTCAAAAGATTTAATCTTCTGGGGCGGTGGGAATTAATAAAAAGAGAAAAAAGAAAAGAAAAAAAGGGGGGAAAAAAAAAAAAAAAAAAAAAAAAAAAAAAGGAAAAAAAAAAAAAAAAAAAAAAAAAAAAAAAAAAAAAAAAAAAAACAGTTTTGGGGAAAATCCCTTTGGTGGATAACAGGTTTTTTTTTTGGGGTTTATTTTTTGTTTTTGTTGGGTTGAAGGATTTTGATTTTTTTTTTAAAGGGGGGATGAAAAATTTTCGGGTTTTTGGACGCGGGGGAGAGGGAGAGAGGGGAGAGAGAAGAGAGAGAGGGGGAGAGAAGAGAGAGAGAGGGAGAGAGAGAGAGAGAGAGAGAGAGAAAAGAGAAGAGAGAGAAAAGAAGAGAGAGAAAAGCCCAAAAACAACAGACGGGACAGACAACAAATAAAACGGAAGAAAGGGAGAAACAGCAGGGTGACGAAAAGCAGGCAAAAGAGGGGAAAAGCCCAAAGCAACAAATAGACAGACACACACACACGGAAAAAAAAAACCCATACTGGCAGGAAGAGAGAGAGAAAAAAAACTATCATAATTATAAAAGAAGGCAAAAAAACATAAATAAACAAACGAATAGAGAAAGTGATTAAAGGAATTGACCCAAAATAGACAAACTTACTTAATCCAAAATTTGCACCTTTTCTCAGCATCATAAACATCACGTTTGAGATGAAGGAGACCGACTTGCGAGATCTGATGCTGCGTGGGATGAGAACGAAAGAAAAGAAAAAGAAAATAGAATATAGAAAAAAAGGAATAAAACAGAGAAAAATGTCATAAATGTGAATAAATATAAACGGGGGAAAAAACACACAAAGGAAGACTATATTTGCGATAATGTAATGAATATAAGATTAGAGATTTGTACGGATGTATTTTTATTTATTTATTTATTTATATTTTATTTATCAATATTATTATTATTATTATTACTATTTTTTTTTTTTTTTTTTTTTTTTTTTTTTGTTAAAAGGTTTTTTGATTTTTGGTTTTATATATAAATTTTTTTTAAAAATTTTTGCTTTTTTTT
>NC_051401.1:46236712-46238267 GCF_015228065.2 Penaeus monodon | reverse complement strand
GATTTGTAAAAAAAAAAAAAAACAGCGAAAAAGAAAGCTTGTGTCCATGTATCTCCTGTGTGTCCCTCCTCCCCGTCTACCGAAACTGCGAAGACGACTCAATAAGACAAGATGACATATACAGTAAGGTGACGACAGGACGACTCAACAAAAACGACCCAACAATTGACTCTACAAAAAAAGCTCAACAAAACGACTCAACAAAAACGACCCAACAATTGACTCAACAAAAAAAGCTCAACAAAACGATTCACCAAAAACGACCCAACAATTGACTCAACAATAAAACGACCCATCAAAACAGCGAACAACTGACTCACCAAAAACGATCCATCAAAACTATCCATCAAAACGACTCCCCAAAACGACTCACCAAAACGCCTCAGCCTCGAAACACGTCTGTAAAGAATTCGAGACACTGAGAACCGAGGCGGGCTGAGGGCGGGTCCCTGCTCGAGACAGTGACTCACCTGGTCGACGTCTACCTGGGGGGGAGGGGTAGGGGAAGGGGGTGTTGGAGGAGGGGGGAGGGGGAAAGGGTAGTGGGTTTGGGGTAGGGGAAGGGGGTTGGGGGAGGGGGGAGGGGGAAAGGGTAGAGGGTTGGGGAAGGGGAGGGGGAGGGAGAAAGGGTAGGGGGTTGGGGGAGGGGGAAGGGGAAAGGGTAGAAGGTTGGGGAGGGGGAGGGGGGAAAGGGTAGGGGGTAGGAATAGGGATAGGGGAAAAAGGTAGGGGTTAAGATAAAGAAATTTGGGAATAGAGGAAGGAGGCAAGAATGGGTAAGAAGGAAATAATATAAAGAAGGAGTTAGAATAGAAGATATTAGCAAAAGGGGAAAAGCCAGGGCAAGGATCGGGGGGGGGGGGGTAAGGAAAAGGAAAATATGGTAATGAAATAGGGGAAGAAGAAGGAGTGCAAGAAGCTAAGCCCAGAAATGGGTAAAGGAAAAGAAACACGGAAATAAAAAAAATAAAGACAGTGTAGAGATTAAGGGAGAGAGGATTACGAGGCACAGAAGAGAGAGAGAACAAGAGGGTAGGGCGAGGGGCATTTAGCGGGGGGGGGGGGGGGTGAGGGGAGAGGGGAGTGAGAGGGGAGAGGGGGGTGAGGGGAGAGGGGGGGGTGAGGGGAGAGGGGGGGGGAGAGGGTAGGGTCAGCGTGCCAGGCAGAGTCAGGAAAACCCACGTCTCTCTGATTGTCGATTCGTCACCTTTTTCTCCCTCCTTCGCCTCCTTTTCGTCACCTTTTCCTCCCTCCTTCGCCTCCTTTTTTCTTTTTTTTTCTTCTTCCCTTCTTGTTGGATTTATCTTTCTTCCTCCTCTTCTTCTTTTTCTTCTGCTTCCTTCTTTTCTTCTTCGTTGTCCTCTTTCTCTTCTCTTCTTCTTCTTCTCTCTTCTCTTTTTTTACCTTCTTCTTGCTTTCTTATTTTCCTTCTTCTTTCTAATATTTCCATCTTCTTCCTTCTCTTCTATTCACCTTCTTCGTCGCTTTTCTTCTCTTCTTTTCTTCTTCCTTTGCTTCTCTTCTATTCTACTTCTTCATTCTCTTTTATTCTCCT
>NC_051401.1:46221712-46224212 GCF_015228065.2 Penaeus monodon | reverse complement strand
AAAAAAAACTTCTATGACAGACAAATTACAAGAAAACAAAATTAGCTTAAAAAAAATAGATTTCATGAAGCAGAACTGAAATGTTACAGTTGCGTATTAAAGCTCCAATTGCTCCCTTTGGAGAAAGCCCCCCCCCCCCCCCCCAAAAAAAAAAAAAAAAAAAAAAAAAAAAAAAAAAACGGTTCTAACTTTCGTTTTTTTCTAGAACATTTTATCTCTAGTAAAAAAATGAAAAAATCTATTACTTTAAAACATAAATTAATTTTTTTTCCGAAGCCAATTAAAACATCAAGAATCCGATAATCATTATATAAAATTTTACATAGCATTTAAACAGAAAAAAACAATTTTTAAGAAACCTTCTCAACTCTTTGCATAATCGCACTTTCAAAGCGCATAGATATACTTCTATCGTCATTGAAGGGAAATCGAAAGTTTAATTATCCATAATAATCTTTAATTATCAAATGATCGCTTATACCATCAAAAGAGGGAAGATAAATCAAGGTTTTATATAAAAAATAAAGGGGGCGAGGATGGGGTGGTGGGGGGGGTAGTGAGGGGGGGTGGAAGGGCTTAAATTGATATCATCTGATTATTATAAAACAAGAAATAAAAAAACAAAAACAAAAACAAAAACAAAAAAACAAAACAAAGCAAAAAACAAAAAAAACAAAACAAACCATAAAAAAGAAAAAAGAAAGAAAGAAAAAGAAAAGAAAAGAAATGAGATAAGAAAGAAAGAAAAGAAGAAGAAGAAGAAGAAAGAAGAAGAAGAAGAAGAAGATAAATATAGTATATATATAATATATATATATATATATATATATATATATATATATATCTATATATATATATAATATATATGAAGATTAAAGGCCATAGCTGTCGAGCGCAAAATTATATTTCTTATATATTTTTTAATGTGAAATCTAGAATGTATTGGATGAGATATTAATTCAATTATTTTTAATGAGGTTAAAATGCATTAGAACAGATTATTTATATAATACGTATAAGATCCATACTGTTATCTTCGCTTTAGTTTCTATTTCTATCTATGAAATACAAGATAATAATTTATATTTCTATCATAGATTACAATAGATAATCCTGTTTTTCTTGTCTATCATCTGTCTATTACCTATCTGGCCAAACCATTTTATTTGTTTTGCGGTTTTATATATCTGTCTAAGAATTGTATGCGCTTTATTCTACAGAAAATTATTTGTATACAAACCTGCTATCGAGACCACACAAGACGATCTATCTATACCATCAAATTAGCTATCTATCTTATGTTTTATCTACTTATTCTCTATATCTCCCCCCCTATGTTCCTTATAGTATATATCTATCTATAATTACACTATGCCCGTCGTCTGTATACATTACCGCAGCAATATAAACCAGAGCAGATAACGTGGTCTGGCAAGTTGCGCCCATAGGAGAGGAGAGGAGGGGGTTTATAGAGAGAGAGAGCGAGAGAGATGAGAGAGAGAGGAATTCAATGAGAGAGAGAGAGAGGGAGGAAGAGAGAGATAGGGAGAGGGAGGAAGAGGAGAGATGAGACGGAGAAGAGGAGGGGGGGGGGGGGAGACGAGAGAGAGAGAGTAGGAAGAGAGAGAGAGAGAGAGAGAGAGAAGAGAGAGAGAGAGAGGAGACGAAAGAGTGAGCAGAGGAGAGAAGGATGAAATATGAAGTGGGTGGGTGGGCCGGGGGGTGGGGTGCGGTATCGGGTTATGAGAAATAAGGAGTGGTTAGCGGAATGGGTGGGTAGGTACCATGGGAATGGTGAGGGGCGGGGTGAGGAAGATGTCATTGGGGGGAGGAGGAGGAGAAGTGGTTACAAAGGGGGTGGGGGGAGTAGGAGTGGCAGAGGGAATTCGTAGCATTCACGAGGGAGGGAGAGAAGGGAGTGGGAGATGAGACAGGGGTTTAAGAATAGATAGAGAAGGGGGGAGGGAGAGCAAGGGAGCTTAGGATGTATTTAGGCGAAGTGGAGAAGGGAGATAGAATGATAAGAATAAATGGAGGAGGCGAGAGAAGGAGGAAATGAGGGGTTTTAAGTGATAAGAGGAGGAGGGGGGAGGGGTGAGAGAGAGGGAGGAGGGGAAACAGAAGAAGAAGAAGGAATATGAAGGTCAAAGAAGATGAAGGGAAAGAAGTAGGGAGGATAGGAATTATGAATGGATAGGGGGGGGATAGTGGGTGGGGTGTGGGGGGGGGAGAAAAGCAAGGAGAAAGGGGATTAAAAACCTGATGGGGGGGGGGGGAGAAAGCGACAGAGGATGCGAGGGCAAAGAAAAGGTTATTTTTCTTATATAAATGCTTATAATCTCTTAAAATCTACTGTAGTTCGTGTTATAATCATCATACCCTGTTATTTTGTATACCATTATTATTTTCTATCTACTCACATCCAGCTTTTAATAATAATAATAATAATAATATAATAAGAATAATAAAATAATAATAATAATAATGCTGATATGATTGT
>NC_051401.1:46209212-46214212 GCF_015228065.2 Penaeus monodon | reverse complement strand
GTGGGTGGGTGGTGGTGGATGGAGGGAGGGGGGGTGGATGGAGGGGGGTGGATGGAGGGGTGGGTGGAGGGGGATGGATGGTGGAGGGAGGATGGATGGGTGGGGGAGGGTTGTGGTGTTTCCGAGGGGGTCGTAGGCTTACTTTTTTATATTAATTTTTAAATTTCCAAAATTTAAATGGTAAACTCCCCCACTGCCCTTTTGAGGGTGTCAGGTCCCCATATTTGGGTTAATTAATATCAAGAGGAAAACAAAAGATTTTTTTCATTTCATTATTTTTTGATTTATTTAATTTTGCCAAATTTGGGTTCTAAAATTTTTTCAATTTAAAACTTGGGAGATCCGTACAAAAAATTTTTCGAGTAATCACCGGGAAACAGGTTTCAGATGCCCCTAGTGTGGGGTCGCTCTAGAGACGACTTTTCGCACACATTTTGCGCTCAGCCTGGTTTCCTTCTTCTCTTTTTTCTTTGGTTTTTTTCCATACAATTTTTCATTGGGTTTATTTCTTGCCAATGACCATTTTCCCTATGGTTAAGACACCCCCACACTAAAAACAGTCCCTTTTTTTCCCCGTTTTTCACGTTTTCCCACGTCTGACCCGACCCAGGCAAAAGATAATCGTGTCCATTGACCGATAGGTCATTGGGGGCGAAACCACATACAAACAAAGGTTAGGTCTACCGCCATGGGTGAATTGGGTAAGACTCTTTTGGGGTTTATTTCTTTTGTTTAAAATTTTTCAGGTTAAGGGATCCCCGGCTTTACACCACGGGGTGGATGGGGGGATGGAGGGGGATGGAGGGAGGGGGGGAGGAGGATGGGGGAGGGAGGGAAAAGGGTGGGGGGATGGGTGGGTGGGGGGGGGGATGGTGGATAAATGGATGGAGGATGGTGGGTGGGTGGATGGGGGTGGGTGGAGGGTGGGTGGGTGGGGGGTGGGTGGTGGAGGGAGGGGTGGAGGGATGGATGGAGGGTGGAGGAGGTGGAGGGATGGGGGGGGTGGAGGGATGGGTGGGGGAGGAGGATGGGGGTGGATGGATGGATGGATGGATGGAGGGGGGGATGGAGGATGGGTGGGTGGGGGGGGGGTATGGATGGAGGAGGATGGAGGGGGGGGGGTGGATGGATGGATGGAATGGAGGATGGGTGGATGGGGGGTGGATGGAGGATGGATGGGTGGATGGGGATGGATGGTGGGTGGATGGAGGGTTGGTGGATGGGTGGATGGAGGATGGGGATGGAGGATGGATGGAGGGAGGGGGGGGGAGGGGTTGGGGTTCCGAGCGGTCGTAGGTTTTACTTATTTTTTTTTAAATATTTAACATTCCCCAATTAAATGGTAAACTGCCACCAGACTTGGGGAGTGTCAGGTTCCAATACTTGGGAAAATTTTGATATCAAGAGGAAAAAACGAAAGTTTGTTTTCATTTCATTATTATTGACTTTTTTAATTTTGCCTTAATCTGGGTTCTAGAATTTTCCAAGTTATAATTTGGGAGACCGTACAAAAATTTGTTCGAGTAAACTACCGGGTAAAACAGGTTCAGATGCACCTATGGGGGTTGCTCGAGACGACGATTTTTCGCCACACATTTTTGTCGCTAGCTTGGCTTCTTCTTTCTCTTCTTTTTTTGGTTTTTTTCCATACACTTTTTCTTCATTGGTTTATTTCTTGTCCAATGCCCATTTTCCCATGGTTAAGACACGCCTACACTAACAACAGTACTCTGTTGTCCCGTTTTCCACGTTTTCCCGTTACCCTGACCAGGCAAAAAGTATAATCGTGTCCCTTCACCGATAGGTCATTGGGGTGCGAAACCACATACAAAAAAAGGGTTTAGGTCTATCCCCAGTGGTGTAAATTGGGAAAGATCCTGGGTTACTTCACTTTTTTAAATATTTCATTTGTTAAGGGATCCCCAGGCGTTAACCCCACAGGGTGGATGGATGGATGGAGGATGGAAGGAGGAGGGGTGGAGGGGGGATTGGGGGGGATGGGGGGGTGGAGGGGGGGGGGGTGGGGGGGAGGAGGAAAAATGGAGGAGGATGGATGGATGGGGGGTGGAGGATGGGTCGGGGATGGGGGGTGGGGGGTGGGGGATGGAGGGATGGATGGATGGAGGGTGGGTGGTGGATGGAGGTGGAGGAGGGGGTGGATGGAGGATGGAGGATGGGGGGGGGAAATGGAGGATGGAGATGGGGGGAAAATGGATGGATGGATGGATGGGTGGGGGGGTGGAGGGAGGAGGGGGGGGGTGGTGGGTGGATGGGGAGGGAAATAAATGGATGGATGGGGAGGATGGATGGATGGGGGATGGTGGATGGATGGATGGTGGGGGGGTGGAGGATGGGCGGGGGTGGGTGGAGGTGGAGGGGTGGATGGAGGATGGATGGGGGAGGATATGGAGGGATGGAGGATGTTTGGGTGGATGGAGGGGTGGGGGAGGGGGTGGGGGGGTGGTGGGTGGAGGAGGATGGTTGGATGGATGGATGGATGGAGGATGGGGGGGTGGAGGATGGAGGGGGGGGATGGAGGTGGAGGATGGGGGGGGGGAGGTGGATGGAGGGGTGGGTGGAGGATGGATGGGTGGAGGGGATGGGGGGATGGTGGATGGGTGGATGGATGGATGGATGGATGGATGGGTGGGGGGTGGAGGGTGGATGGATGGATGGGGGATGGGGGGATGGATGGATGGATGAGGAGGGGATGGATGGATGGATGGATGGGGGGGGTGGGTGGGGGGGTGGGTGGATGGATGGGGAGGGAGGGGGGATGGATGGAGGGGGATGGGTGGGTGGGGGGGTTTAGGTGGGGTATGGGGAAAATTATGATTAAACTGTATTTCATCTTATCTGTTAACCTATCCCATTTTAAGAATTTTCTCCTCTCCACCCACACACACAACACACACACACACACACACACACAACACACACTACTATACACTCCCCAAACGGGGGCACGCACGTACACACACAAACCTTGACAAAATTGAAAAAAAAGCATAATTTGATTTCTATTTAATTTTTTTTCCAATTTGTTTAAGACAGGATCAGGGGGAAAAAAAGGGATGGAAAAATAGAAAAAAGACGCTGTATCCCCTTTTTTTTATTTTTTATCAGTAGTTATGTTTGACGCAAAAAAAGAGTGCGGTGTCGAGGGGTTAAGGAGTTGGACTCGAAATCCAATGGTTTTTCCGCACGGGGGCAAACCGCCGCAGCGACAAAAGCGGGGGTGGGGGGGGAAAAAATAAAAAAAAAAAATATTTTTAAAAAAAAAACAAATTTAAAAAAAAAAATATAAAAATAAAATTTCGGAAAAAAAAATAACATTATAAAAAATTAATAAAATAAAAAATATTTTAATAAATAAAGGATAAAAAAAATGAAAAAAAAAAATAAGCACAGACCCCCCAAAAACACACACCATTTTGTGGTGGGGTGGGGGATAAAAACACAAAAAAAAAGGGGACAAATAAAATAAATAATAAAAAAATTTTAATAAAAATAAACAAAATAAATAAAAAAAAAAAAAAAATAAAATAAAAAACCACAAACCACCCACAAAAACAACAAAAAAAAAAAAATATAAAAAATATATAATATATTATATATTATTGTGTGTGGTGTGTGTATTATATATATATATATATAATATAAATTATTAATATAATAATATATAATTAATATGTATATAAAAATATATTAGTTTACAAAAAAAGGAACACCGGCACCCCGGGAAAAGGAACTGGGCCCTTACCACTTACTCATTCCAAGAGCATCACAACATGAAAATCACATTATGCTGTGACCACGGCGGCTCAGACATGAACCTACCGTTAAAGAAAGATATAATATATATATATAATTATATATATATATATCATATATATATATATATATAATATATATAGTATGTGTACATATTTATACACATATATACATATGTATTTGTGTTTTTTGTCTCAAGAGAGGAATATTCAGTATCTGTCTCCTCCGCCTCCGGGAACAGAGATTCAATGCGTGCGTCCTCTCCCTCAACTCCACTCACGATTGAAATCATGGTCTCTGGCAGTTCTGCTCCTGTTCTCACGTTCATAATATTGAACTGTTTGGGTGCGCTGAGCAGATACTCGTTCTCTTAACACGCGATGCCAATCTTCGGTTCGTGCCCAAGGCAAGGCAACATACCGCTTATAAAAAGTCCTTTTATTAATTGAATTGCCTAATCACTAAAAAGAAAAATACAAATGTATATGTATATATATACATATAGATAGATATATAAGCAGACAGATAGAGAGAGAGATACGGATGCAGGGATGTATATGTATCAATCACTTCCTTGATAACTTTGTCTATGCTCTGCCAAAAATCAATAACCTCACTTGAGTTTAATGGATGTTATAAATAAATAAATAAATAAATAAACATTTTTTTTTATAGTGATGATGAGAAGAAAAAGTTTCGAGAGAGCTAGTTAATATAAGACAAATACATTTTCTACGGCCCGAGCTGGCACGCATAACAGTGAGTGCCAATTTTAAACTGTCGCTGGCACTAGTCACGTCCCAGCAGGGCACTATATGACACCCACGGCCCTTCTCATTTCTGACATATCTAATGATATTATCATATAATATCATCTCTTAACATACCTTCAGTTCATATTGTTATAACCAATTGATGCATGTTAGTAAAAAAAAAAAAAAAAACTCTCTCTTTCTCTTCGCTGCGGACAGGATTCGAACCTGTGCGGGCAGAGCCCAATGGATTTCAAGTCCATCTCCTTAACCACTCGGACACCGCAGCTGTTGTTCAAAAGCTGTTTCGACCTGCAGTTTAGCCAACCACTGACGTAAAACTATCTTGGTTTCGGGACTGTAACTCTTGAAGGTAATGTTATATTTGGATTACTATCTGACATGATTATATTTAAACGCGGTTAGTTCAATTTTTTTGGATTTACTATCTGGCGTTTTAATAATTTTAAAAAA
>NC_051401.1:46202928-46209112 GCF_015228065.2 Penaeus monodon | reverse complement strand
AAAAAAAAAAAATATTAATATATATATATAATATATTATAAAAAATATATATAAAATATATAAATATAATTATAAAATTTTAGATATTATATATATATAATAATATATATATATATATATAAATATATATATAATAAAATATATAATAATTATATATAAAAATAATATACATTATACAATATAATATAAATAAACACACAAAAAACACCATACACCACACAAACACACACACCACCACACAACAAACACAACAACACACACACACAATATATATATATTAAAATATATATATATAAAATTTAAAATTTTAATTTATTTTAATATTTTTAAACCTATATTTACTTTGAAACCTTTTCCCCCCATTCGTCTATCCAAAATGATTTTTTTTTGTGTGAAATGAATTAATTTGGTGGTGAAAAAGCCGTGACCCCCCTACCACCCTCGCCTCCCCCCCCCCTCTTCCCCTCGTGTGGAGTCGGGGCCGGGGGGGTTATTTTTAAGGGAAGCCCTTTTTCCTTTCCCTTTTCTCCCCTCTCTCTCTTTTTGTTTTGTTTTTTTTTTTGTTTGTTTTAATTTTGTTTTTTTTTTTTTTGCTTAATTTTTTTTTTTGATTTTTTTTTCAGTATTATAAAATGGTGAATCTCTTTCCCCCTTCTCTTCCCCTTTTCCTCTCTCTCTTCTCTCTCTCTCTCTCTCTCTTCTCTTTCTTTCCCCCCCCCCCTTTCCCTCCCCCCTCCCCCCCTTTTTCCCCCTTTTTTTTTTTCTCCTCTCTTTCTCTCTCCCTCTCTCTTCTCTCTCCCTCCTCTTTTTTCTCTCTTCTCTCCTCCTCTCTCCCTTTTTCCTCTCTTTCTCTCCCTTTTTTCTCTCTCTCTCTTCTCCCTTTTCTCCTTTTTTTCCTCCCCCCTTTCCCTTTTTTTCCTTTTTGTTGGGCCCCCCGGGGGGGAAGTTGGGGCCCCCCGGGGGTCCTTTTTCGGGCCCCGCCCGGCGGGAGGGGGGGCCCCCGGGAACCGAATTTTTTTCGGGCTTTCCCCGGGGGGCAGGGACCCCTTTAAAAAAATTTCCCTTTTACAAAAAAAAGACATATGAAAAAGAAAATTTTTTTTAAAAATAAAAATTTAATTTTTTGGGGGCCCCCCCCCCTTTTTCCCCCAAAAAAATTTTTTTTTTTTTTTTTTTTCCCCTTTTTTATTGTTTTTTTTTTTTTTTTTTTTTTTCCCCCCCCCCCCCCCCCCCCTTTTTTTCCTTTCTTTTCTTTTCCCCCTCCTCTCCCCTTCTCTCTTTCCTTTTCCCCTCTCTCCTCTCCCCTCCCTCCCTTCCCTCTCTCCTCTCTCCTCTTTTCTCCTCCCTCTCTCTCTCTTCCCCCCTCCCCCCCCCCATCTCTCTTTTTCCCTCGACACAAACTTACTTAAGCCTCTGTCGTCGAAAGCGAGTGGGAAGATAACGGGTCTGACTCCATTCTCTTCGTCGATTTTTCTTATATTGGTTTATTTCTTCTGTTTCTTCTTATCTCCACCTTCTCCTTTTTTTCTCTCTCTTTTTTCTTCGATTTTTTCTTCGACTTTTTCTTCTTACTTCTTCTCTTCCTTCTCCTTCTATTTCGTCTTCTTTCTATTCCTTTTTTCCTCCTTCCCTTTTTTCTTTTCTTCCCTTTTTTTCCTTTTTCCCCCCCCCTTTTCTTTTTTTTTCCCTTTTTTCCCCCCTTCAATAGTTTAAATTTAAATGTTAAAACTTTTTTAAGCGACACTAAAAAATTTTAAAAATATACATTTTTTTTTATTTTATGACATCAAAGTCCTTTTATTATAGACTTTGAACCTATTGATTACGGGATTTCTAATAAATACCATTACAAAAGGATTACCTGAATTTTCGACCCCTTGTGTAATGAAAGACATTTGGTTCTGTTTTTGTCCAATAAAGGGGATCTATGTTTCCTTTAAATCATAATTTCATCTTTTTCCCTTCATCGAGACAATGAGAAAGGATAATTAAACCGCACAATAAGATAATAAGAAAAATGATAAGTAAAACCTGTTCGTAATGAGCATAAAAGAGAAAACAAAAGAGCATCGGAAACTTAAAACACAATACTCAATCAAACAACAATTTTCTTTCTTTCTCAGTCGAATAACATTATATGTATATAAAAAAACACAAGTCTTAACAAAGGAAAAGACACACAATTCAAAACCGAACCACAAAATAAAAAATCATAGATCGCTTTTGCAACGATTTATGCAAAAACGGGGGGGATCAGGCGGCCGCTCTTGCCAAACAGCTAAAACCCCTAATCCAGCCGTAAAAGCTAACAAAAAGGCGGAACAGGTTTTGTTGATGAAGTCTTGCAAACTTATTGACATTGCAGTTAACGTGTCGCCTCGCATAGCCTTAGGACTTAGAAACTCGATCGTTTTAACTTGACGAATTAGGTTATTTTTTTTATTTTTTTTTATTTGTCTTATTTGTGTCTAATTATTGTCACTTTCTAAGCATATGTGAATGCAAACGGAGAGGTTATTGCTTTAGAATGAGAGAGAGAGAGGAGAGAGAGAGAGAGAGAGAGAGAGAGAGGGAAAAAAAGAGAGAGAGGAGAGAGAGAGAGGGAAGAGGAGAGGAGGAGAGAGAGAGAGGGGAAAAAAGAAAAGGGAAGAGAGGGGAAAAAGAGGAGGAGAGGAGAGAGAGAGAAGAGAGAGAGAGAGAGAGAGAGAGAGAGAGAGAGAGAGAGAGAGAAGAGTCACACACACACACACACACACACAGAAACAAACAGACAGATGAACAGAGACTTGTAAAAAAAATAATAATAAAAAAAAAAAAAAAATAATAATAATAAACAGACAGCGAAAAAGAAAGCTTGTGTCCATGTATCCCCTGTGCCCCGTTCATCCATTTTTAAAAAAAAAACCTTCTCATTCCCCCTCCCCTCACCCCTCTTACCCCCCCTCCTCCCCGTCCACCGAAACTGCGAAGACGACTCAATAAGATAAGATGACATATACAGTAAGGTGACGACAGGACGACTCAACAAAACGATTCAACAAAAACGACCCCAACAATTGACCCTGCAAAAAAAGCTCAACAAAACGACTCAACAAAAACGACCCAACCACTGACTCAACAAAAACGACTCAACAAAACGAATAAAAAAAGACCCAAAAATTTGACTCAAAAAAATGGGACCCATAAAAAAGACTCAACAAAAACGCCACCGAACAATTTTGACTCAACAAAAACGACCCCAAAAAACCGGGACCCCCAAAAATATCCATAAAAAACGACTAACCAAAACGACTCCCCAAAAAACCCCTCAGCTCAAAATTGTAAAGAATTCGAGACACTGGAACCGAGGGGGCTGAGGGCGGGCCCCGTGAGACACAGTGATCCCCGGGTCGACGTCTACGTGGGGGGGAAGGGGAGAGGGGGGGGGGTTGGGGGGGGTTGGAGGAGGGGGGAGGGGGAAAGGGTAGTGGGTTTGGGGTAGGGGAAGGGGGGAGGGGGAGGGAAGGGGGAGAGGGGGAGGGGGAAAATGGGAGGGGTAGGGAAAGGGTAGGGGATTGGGGTAGGGGGAGGGTTGGAGGAGGGGGAAAGGGGGAGGGGTAGAGGGTTGGGAAAGAGGAGGGGGATTGGGTAAGGGGAAAGGGTAGAAGGTTGGGGAAGGGGGAGGGGGGAAAGGGTAGGGGGTAGGGGTAGGAGGAGCGGGAAAGGGTAAGGGGTTAAGATAAGAAATTTGGGAATAGAGAAAGGAGGCAAGGAGGGGTAAGAAGGAAAAAAAAAAGAAGGTTTTAGAATAGAAGAATTAGCAAAAGGGGAAAAGCCAGGGCAAGGATCGGGGGGGGGGGGGGGAAGGGAAAAGGAAAAATATGGTAATGAAATAAGGGAAGGAGAAGAAGTGCAAGAAGCTAAGCTCAGAAATGGGTAAAGGAAAAGAAACACGGAAATAAAAAAAATAAAGACAGTGTAGAAATTAAGGGAGAGAGGTTTCCGGGGCACAGAAGAGAGAGGAACAAGGGGGTAGGGGAGGGGCTTTTAGGGGGGGGGGGGGGTGAGGGGAGGGGGAGTAGAGGAGAGGGGGGGAGGGGAAGGGGGGGAGGGGAGAGGGGGGGGAGAGGGGTAGGGCAGGTGCCGGGAGAGTCAGGAAAACCCACGTCTCTTGTTTGTGTTGTCCCCTTTTTTTCCCCCTTGCCTCCTTTTCGTCACATTTTTCCTCCTTTGCCCCCTTTTTTTTTTTTTTTTTCTTCCCTTTTTGTGGATTTTTCTTTCTTCCCCTCTTCCCTTCTTTCCTTCTTTTATTTTTGTTTTTTGGCTCTTTTTTTCTTCGTTTTTTTATTTTTTTTTTCTTTTTTCTTTTTTTTTTTTTTGTTTTTTTTCTTTTTCGTTGTCCTTTTTCTTTCTCTTCTTTTTCTTCTTCTTCTTTTTTTTTACCTTTTTGTTCTTTCTTTTCCCTTTTCTTTTAATATTTCAAACTTCTTTCCCTTTTCTTCTATTCACCTCTTCGTCGTTTTTTCTCTTTTTTCTTTTCTTTGCTTCTCTTTATTCACTTTTTTTTCTTTTTTTCTCACCTTTTTCCTTTTTTCCCTTCTCTTAACCTTCTTCTCATCAATTTTCTCAAAATTTCCTCGTATCCTTTCTTTCCCCCCCCTATTCTCCCTCATTTTTATCTCCTTTCTTACCCCTTTTTATATAGTTTTTCTTGACATTTCCCCGTATCCTTTTCTTTCCCTCTATTCCCCATTTCCTTTTTCTCCCTTTTCCCTTTACCTCCTTTTTCATATCAATTTTCCCCGTATCCTCCATCTCCCATTACGAAAAACATAATAAAATAATTATATATATATATATATATATATATATATATATAATATATATATATAAAAATATATATAATATAAAATATAGTGAACTGGTTTTTGCTGTTATTTGTTATTTTTTTTTTTTTTGTTTTTTATTAGTTTTTCGTTATTTTATGTTTTTGCATTTTTCTGTTTAGGGATTTTGCTTTATTGTTTTTTTTGTTAAGGTGTTCTTTTATTTTTGTAGGTGTTCTTTTTTTGTTTTGGTTTGTTTTTTCTATCATTTTTGTTATTAGTGTTTTTATTTATGTTTGGTTTTAGGTTACGTTGTATGATAATGTTGTTTGTTTTACTTTTTTAAATTTTGTGAATTTTTTATTTTGTCGTTTTTATGCAAATATAATGATATTTCTATCATTTTGATTTTTTTTTTGTCCGTTGTCGAGCCCTACTGTGTGTGTGTGTGTGTGGGGTGTGTGTTGTGTGTGTGTGTGGGGTTGTGTGTGTGTGTGCGTGTGTGTGGTGGTGTGTGTGGGGGTTTGTTGTGTGGTGTTGTGTGTGTGCGTGTGGTGTGGGTGGTGTTCTTTTTGTCTTTTGTTGTTTGTTTTTGTTTTTCTGTTTTTGTCTGTCTGTTGTCTGTCTGTCTGTCGGGTTTTGTTGTTGTCTCTGTCTTCTTGTTCTCTCTGTCCTCACTCTCTCTCTCTCTCTCTCCTCCTCTCTCTTCTCTCTCTCTCTCTCTCTCTCTCTCTCTCTCTCTCTCTTCTCTCTCCTTTTTTTACCTCTCTTCCCTCTCTCCTCTACTTCTTTCTCTCTCTCTCTCTTCTCTCTCTCCTCTCCTCCTATATATATATAATATAATATATAAATATATTATTATATATCTCTCTCCTTCCCTCTTTTTCTCTCTCTCCTCTCCTCTCCCCTCCTCTCCTCTCCTCTCCTCTCTTCTCTCTCTCTTTCTCTTCTCGTACCTCTCTCTCTCTTCTCTCTCCTCCTTCTCCTTCTCTCTCTTCTCTCCTCTCCTCTCTCTCTTTCTCTCTCCTCTCTCTCTTTCTCCTACCTCTCTCTCTCTACCTCCTACTTTTTTCTCTCTTATATTTTATCTTCTATCAAAATATTCCATCTATCTATCTATCTATCTTTATTATCTTCTATCTATTTCTTATCTCTTTCTATCTTTCTCTATATTTCTCTCTTTCTATCTCTCTCTCTCACTCCTCTTTTTCTCTTCTCCTCTCCTTCGCCCCCTTTCTCTCTTCTTTTGTCTCTCTCTTCTCACCCTTATTTCTTTTCCTTCCCCCCCGAAACCAAAATTTTTAAACCCGAAGAAAGAAAGAAAAAAAAGAAAGAAAGAAAGAAAGAAAGAAAATTAAGCGAATTTGCCTCAAATCACA
>NC_051401.1:46192928-46200428 GCF_015228065.2 Penaeus monodon | reverse complement strand
AAACAAAAGGCTATGATGAAGAGAAGGAAGAAAAACGAATAAGAAGATAACTGAAGAAAAAGAAGGAAGAGAGGAATGTAAAGAAGATGGAAATAGAAGAAGGAAGAGAAAAAAGCTAGATAAAGAAGGGAAGTAGGAAGAAAGAAGGGAATAGATGAGAGGAGGGAGATGGAGGAAGGGGCAGAGGGAGGGGGGTGAGGGGGTGAGGGGGGGGGAGTAATTGACGGAGATAATTATGATAAAAAGAATGATGATAAAAATTATGATAATTATAGTGATAATAATGATAATTAGAACAAAGACTCCCCAAATTTCAATAAATATACAGATAATGACATCCAGAAAAGTGATTAAACGTATAGATAATAATAAAAACTACGATAATAAAAACTATAAAAATATAAAAAAGGCAAAGTGAAATAAATTGAATAAATAGCTAAAAAATACTTTGACACTCACGCGAATACACGGAAAATCTGACACAACTTAACCTAACTTAAGTGATTAAACGAATTGATAATAAAAAACAATGAAAATAAAAACTAAAAAAACTATAGAATAAAAGCAAAGTGAAATAAATTGAATAAAAAGCTAAAAAAATACTTTGACACTCACGCGAATACACAGAAAATCTGACACAACTTGACCTAACTTAATTGACTCATCTTCCTTGTCTCGCTTCGTCGTGTCTCGTCGTGGGCGAGGGGCGAAAGTGGGCGGCTTTGGGCGTGGGTCACGAGCGAGGGCTGTGGGAACGGAGGCACGGGAGGAGGAGGAGGTGGGGGAGGAGGAGGAGGAGGAGGAGGAGGGGGGAGGGGGGAGGCGGAGGGGGAGGAGGAGGAGGAGGAGGAGGAGGTGGGGGAGAAAGAAGAAGAGGAGGAGGAGGAGGAGGAGGAGGAGGAGGAGGAGGAGGAGGAGGCAGTAAACAATGACGTAAGCAAGTTTACATCCGTTAATGTGTATGTTGGTAAACAGAAATTGCGTGTTGTCGAAGGAGATCCACCCATGTCGAAGGGTAGTGTTAAACTCTCCTGTATATGATCATGCACTTGCACATATGCAAGTTCATGCACACACAAACGCATGCGCGCACACGCATATAAATTCTGTCTCTCTCTCTCTCTCTCTCTCTCTCTCTCTCTCTCTCTCTTACACACACACGACCAAACAAATTCACACACACACACACACATCTACACATCTATACATCTATACATATATATACATATAACACGCATGCATACATACATAAACACACACACACACGCACACACACACACACACACACACACACACACACACACACACACACACACACACACACACACACACACACACACACACACACACACACACACACCACACATACACACCACACACACACACACACACACACAAATATATATATATATATATATATATATATATATATATATTATATATATACATATATATATATATATATAGATATATATATATATATATATATATATATATATATATATATATACATATATAAATCTACCCGTCACCATGAGCACAGGTGCGAGTGGGTGAAAACCACAAGGTCAGACGCCGATTAAGAGGCAGTTTTTAAGGATAATGAAAGTTGCCAAATTTGACTTAATAACAAGGCAAGATGCTATCGATTCTCGGTCCTTGAGATGAGGCTTTCGGGCTGGGGAGACGCAAGGAGAGAGGGGGGGAGGGGGGATAGGGGAGGGAGGGAGGGAGGGGGGAGAGGGGTTGAATTTTTGAATTTGATTTAGTGAATAGGTCTGATTACATTTTTTTTTTTTTTTGTGCATTCATGTGTGATTTTTTTTTTGTGTGGAATTGGATTGAATTTAAAGAAATAAATGGGGGGGGGGGGGGAATTTTGAATTTGATTTAGTTAATAAGTGTGATTAGATTTTTTTTTTTTTTTTTTTTTTTTTTTTTTTTTTGGCTATTTCATCTCAAATTTCCTTTTTTTTTTTTTTTTCTATGTCCACCTTCTTCCATCTCGCTCTCCACTTCCACCTCTCGCTCTCCACTTCCACTATTCTCCTCCACCTCCCTCTACTTCCCTTCACTTCCCACCACTTTCCTCCACCTCCCTCCACTTCCTTCCACTTCCCTCCACTTCTCTCCACCCACTTCCATCTCCACTTTCCCCTCTTTGCCTCCATCCCCCCTCCCTCTTGTGCCTTCTACCTCAACCTCTACCTCCACCTTCTATTCCACTTCTTCCCTCTGCCTCCACCTCCCTCCTTCCACCTTCATCTCCATTTTCCACTTAAATCAGATTCATAATATATATTTTTCTTGTGTGTATGATTATCCTGATTGCACGATTGCGGGATGTTGCTGAAGAGAGAGAGAGAGAGAGAGAGAGAGAGAGAGAGAGAGAGAGAGAGAGAGAGAGAGAGAGAGAGAGAGAGAGAGAGAGAGAGAGAGAGAGAGAGAGATAACAACAACAACAGCAACAAGAGAAAAAGAAAGGGGAATTGTAGGAGGAAGAGGAGAGGAAGGAATAAGAATAAAGAAAAAGAAGAAGAAAAAGAAGGAGAAGAAGAAGAAAAAAAAAGAAGATGAAAAAGTAGAAGAAGAAGATGAAAAGAAGAAGAAGAAGAAGGAGATGAAAAAGAAGAGAAGAGGAAGAAAAAGAAAGAAAGAATTAATGATAATAATAATAATAATAATAATAATAATAATAATAATAATAATAATAATCATAATAATAATAGTAGTAATAATAATAATAATAGCAAGAAGAAGTAGAAGCAGAAGAAGACAACGAAGAGAAAAAAATGAGAAAGAGGAAAAAGAAGAACAAGAAGAAAGAAAAAGAAACCTCATAATGAGGAGCAACAAGAAAAGAGAAGAGACGAGAGACGAGGAGGAGGAAGAGGAGGCACGAGAGAAGAAGAGAAGGAGAAGAGACGAGAGACGAGGAGGAGGAAGAGGAAAGAAAAGAGAAGAAGGAGAGACACAGAGACAAGAGAAGAGAAGAGGAGGAGACGCAGAGACAAGAGAAGAGAAGAGGAGGAGACGCAGAGACAAGAAAAGAGAAGAAGGAGAGACGCAGAGACAAGAGAAGAGAAGAGGAGGAGACGCAGAGACAAGAGAAGAGAAGAAGGAGAGACGCAGAGACAAGAGAAGAGAAGAGGAGGAGACGCAGAGAGCACACCTCGGCCCCCGCCCATCCCGCGGGCGACGGAGGGCGTGAGGTTCGACCCCTCCATCCTCGGGCTCCCTCACGCCCTTGGAGGAGGGGGGGGGGGATTGGGGTCAAGAGGGGGAAGGAGTGACGTCGGCCAGAATGCGTTCCTTAGATTCTATTTGGATCTAAAAGGGAGGGAGGGAGGAGGGAGGGAGGGAGGGAGGAGGGAGGAGGGAGAGGGAGAGGGAAGGGAGGAGGGAGGAAGGAGGGAGGGAGGAGGGAGGGAGGGAGAGGGAGGGAGGGAGGAGGAGGGGGGGAGGAGGGAGGGAGGGAGGGGGAGGGAGGGAGGGAGAGGGAGAGGAAGGGAGGGAGGGGGGGAGGGAGGAGGGAGGGAGGAGGAGGGGAGGGAGGAGGAGGGAGGGAGGGAGGGAGGGAGGGAGGGAGGGATGAGGGAGGGAGGAGGGAGGGAGGGAGGGAGGGAGGGAGGGGAGGAGGGAGGGAGGGAGGGAGGGAGGAGGGAGGGAAGGGGAGGGAGGAGGGAGGGAGGGAGGGAGGGAGGGAGGGAGGGAGGGAGGGAGGAGAAAGGGAGGGAGGGAGGGAGGGAGGAAGGGAGGGAGGAGGGAGGGAGGGAGGGAGGGAGGGAGTTTTTGTGTGTGTATGTGTTTCTTTGTCTGTCTGTGTGTACGTTTGTTGCGCGCGTGCGTGTGTGTGTGCGTGTGTGTTCTGCAAAGTTACAAATTTTTAAATATACAACATTAACTAATACCTTCTATCGTGTTAGTAATCATATATTTACAGTGACGCCTTTCACATCATAATGAAAACGACCATAAAGGTATATTATCTTTACTACCATTAGAATCACAATTATCATACTTATGGCTCTATTTGTGTTATTATAATTACCATTATCGATCTATCATTGTTATAAAACTCCAAATATCACTTTATGGCCTATGATTAAGAAAATACAGATAAATACAATTAATATCACTGAAAAAAAAATTCTCTTGTACATTTCAATTTATATGGTCACTATCAATCAAATAACAAATAACTTCTTAATAACAAATTCTAATGACATTACAAATTATTAAATGTGTTACTGTGCCAGCTTAATGATATATACAGATAGTTAAATGCATTTAAAGATATTTAGATATACAGATGTAGATATACATATTCGGTTTTATATTCGCATGAGAGATATGAATTACTATATTCTTAGTATTTGTTATTAATATATTCATTGTTTGCTGTAAGTTCTCCTTATTGGGTTATATTTCATCTTCCAGTGAAAAAAAAGTTTTCAGCCCGAAAAAATATGACAGAAGCACACTCTATACTCTAGCTGTTACTTCATTATCCATCTATCTCTTTATGTATCTATCTACATAGTTATCTGTCTATCCGTCGATTATTTATATAACTATCTGTCTGTTTGACTGTGTCTGTGTCTGTCGGTCTGTGTCTGTCGGTCTGTGTCTGTCTGTCTGTCTATCTCTCTCTCTCTCTCCCTCCGTCTTTTCTCTCTCTCTCTCTCTCTCTCTCTCTCTCTCCCTCTGTCTTCTCTCTCTCTCTCTCTCTCTCTCTCTCTCTCTCTCTCCATATATATATATATATAATATATATAGTAAAATATATATATATATAAATACATATATATATATATATATATATATATATATATATATGTATATATATATATATATATATATATATATATATATATAATATATATATATATAATATATATATGCACACACACGCACACACACACACACACACAAACGCACGCACGTGTGTGTGTGTGTTCTGCTGCAGAGATGATTGTAAGTTTCAATGCCATTAAATACTCTTGCAAGTGATGCGTCTCTAAATACATATTGTTAATCAATTTGTCACTTATCTTATATGTCATATGGTAACCACATTACGGTCTCTTATCAGTTAAATCTATATCTTCCCAGAACGAATTGATAATGGCAATACGCTTGATAATATGATCATCTGATACCTGTTAATTAACTATTTGATCAAAGGACGCAGGTGTATAAACCAAATTCATAATGTTATGATTATCTTTTTTTATCCATCAACAGTTAATCAACGAAGTAATAACAATCATAAGAATTGCTTACCAATTTCATTCCATTTAACAGTCTCGTGGAATGTCGTTGCCTTTTGCTAATCTGCTGACCTGACCTGAGTGACCTTTGACCTCGGGAGGATGACGTCATCTCCGTAGAGCATTGCAGAATTGTCATGCACGACTTTTGTTATTTTAGCGTCTGTCAACATTCTCGACTGCTCTATATATGAAGAATGAGAGAGAGAGAGAGAGAGAGAGAGAGAGAGAGAGGAGAGAGAGAGAGATCAGAGAGAGAGAGAGACAGAGGGAGGGGTGGAAGAATGGAAAAGAGAGAGAGAGAAGAGAAGAGAGAGAGAGAGAGAGAGAGATGAGGAGAGAGAGAGATGAGAGAGAGAGAGAGAGAGAGGAGCTGAGAGAGAGGAGAGAGAGAGAGGGAGGGGTGGAAGAATGGAAAAGAGAGAGAGAGAGAGAGAGAGAGAAAACAAAGTACAGAATGATCCTGAAATTCAAAGATGTACAGACCATGATCGTGTTGAAATCCCGGATGTTCTTCGTCGGCGCGAACGTTGAAGACCTCAAGACCTAGTTTGCTTCTCTCAAGACCCAGATTGACATCTGTCTGAATTTCGGGGAAAAAAGTGCATTTTTGAAGCAGGAAATAACGTCTCGTACACCCTGAAACCTGAATTTTTTCCGGGGAGGGGGAGGGGAGGGGGGGGGAAGAGAGATAGCGACCAGAAATAACCCCTTAAAATCCCCCCCTCCCTCTCTCCCCCTCTCTCCCCCCTAGAATAACCTGAAATGACGCCACACTTGCAAACCGACGATAAACCTCAAATTAAACAAACGGTCGACTTCCCGACAGTCTTGAGGCCACAACTAGATCAATCTCCAACCGAGAAAGAATGGCGAGAAGGAACCGCAGTTGTGGAAAGGAAGGTTTAGTAATCTCGATAATGTAACACGGAGGTAGACCGCAGAACGCACAGCCACAGGCCTCGGGGACGGCCAGGCGGGGCGCGCTTAGACCCGGCTTGTGTAATAGTGTAAGAATCACCGATGAGGAACAATTTAATATTCTTAAATTTGCTCTCGAGGCTGAGGCCGCGATCGGCCCGAATTAACACGCCCGGAGTTTGCTTTTATCAGAGCGTGCGGAGTGAAATCGCAGAGGGGCGCGGAGTACAAGGGGGGGGGGGGAGTGGGTGGAGGTAGGTTAATGAGCCATTACGTTTAGCGCTAATTCGCTCGATCGCTAATCTTTTCGCTAATTTCCCGCTCGGATGACTCGGCGCTCCTCTCGTGTGGGAAGGAAACGCGATTAAAACGACAAACAACTTATCTGCCTTTCGATAAGGGTAGGTCCTTATGAGCGTTGATGCCATAATAATTGCCTAATTAAACTTATTAAAGAAAGGAAAAATTTGTCAACAAGATGTCACAATAACGGGTAATTTGTTCAAAATAATTATAATAATGATGATGATAATGATGCTGCTACTAATGCCATTATTGATGATAATGATGATACTGTTAAGACAAAACAAAACAGATCAAACAAACGAACAGACAAAAAAAGAAAAGAAAAAAAGAAAAAAAGAAAAAGAAAAAGAAAATAAGAAAAAAAATATATAATTATAATTATATGGGTATGTTAATGATAACAACAATGATAAAAAAAAATCACTAATGACAGTAGCAATGGGCATAATAAGATAGAAATTGAAAAGACCTGACATTCATTTAATAAAAAAAAAAAAAAAAAGTTAACATAAATCACTAATAACATTAGTAATTGAGATAATAATATATAAAAGAAAATTAAAGAGAAATTTAAAAATCAAACTAACATCCATTTGGTCTAAAAGATATAAAAGAAAATGAATCAAAAAAAAAAAACTTTATGACAGAAAATTACAAGAAAAAATACCTTTAAAAAAATATTCTGAAGCAGAACTGAAATTTACAGTTGCGTATTAAAGCTCCAATTGCTCCCTTTGGAGAAAAAAAAAAAAAAAAAAAAAAAAAAAAAAAAAAAAAAAACGGTCTTCACTTTCGTTTTTTCTAGAACATTTTATCTCTAGTAAAAAAATGAAAAAATCTATACTTTAAAACATAAATAATTTTTTTTTCGAAGCCAATTAAAACATCAATGAATCCGATAAATCATTATATAAAATTTTACATATCCATTTACACAAAAAAAAAATTTTTAGAACCTTCTCAAACTCATTTGCATAATCGCACTTTCAAGCGAATAGAT
>NC_051401.1:46180428-46185428 GCF_015228065.2 Penaeus monodon | reverse complement strand
GGTAAGAGGGGAATGCTAAGTTACTGCTAATATGATTAAAATAATTATGATGATGATGATGATACTACTACTACCACTACTAATACTAAATAAGATGATAATAATGATAACAATAATAATAATAATAATGATAATAATGAATAATAATAATAATGATAATAATGATAAAAAATAAGAAATAATAATAATGATAATGTTAATAATAATAATGATAATAATAATGATGATAATAATAATAATAATAACAATAATAATAAGAATGATAATAATAATGATAATGATAATGATGATAATGATGAATATAATAATAATAATGATAATAATAATAATGATAATAATAATGATAATGATAATGATAATGATAATGATGATAATAATAATAATAAATAATGATAATAATAATAATAATAATAATAATAATAATGATAATAATAATAATAATAATAATAATAATAATAACAACAACAGTAATAATGGCAATAAAAATGATAATGATAATGATAATAACATGAAATTAATGGTAAAAATATAATAATGATAATAATAATATTACTATTATTATCATTATTATTATCATTACTACTACTACTACTACTACTACTACTAATAATAATAATATAATGATAATGATGAAATAATAATAATGATAAAATAAAAATAAATTAATATAGTAATGATAAAAATAATTAATAATAATAATAATAATAAAAATAAATTATAAAATAAAGAAAACAATAAAGTAAAAATAGTAAAAATATGAAAATGATAAAAATATAAGATGATAACAATGAAATGAAATAATATAAAAACGAAATAAAAATAATAATACTATCAAAATAAAGGGTACAAACACCACCCAGACCCATACTGAAGGAAAAGATGCTAAAATTTTGGGAAATTTCCTTTTCCACAGATCGTACTATACAGAAAATCGTCGATACGTCATCAAGGACAAAATAAAAAATCTTGCCTGTTTAGATATGAGCACCCTTTTCGCAGAAACGTCTAACAAAACTTCGAGAAGATATCAAAGAATAAAGCCCGGGGGAAATAAGGTGGAAAAGATGTGGCTTTTAAAAACCAAAATTTTGCCTTTGTTATTGGAGCCTGGGGCCTTTAAAAAAAAAAGGTAGGATAAGTTTCTTGAGAAAATACCAGGAAACCCAAAAATTAAAAAAATCCAAAATATTTTTAAACACACGCCTTGTTCTCAAAAGACTTATAATCTGTTTGGTTCTTGTGTGCGAATTGATTTGACTGGATTTTTTGTTTTGGGTTGTTCTCATTTTTTGCATTTTTTGTTGATGTTCCATTGCCTAAAATTTAATCACCCTAGTCCTGGTAGTGAGGGTTTTTTGTTTTAAATTTAAATAGTCAAGGGAAACTTTCGTAAATAAAAATATAAAAAATATTGATAAAATTTTAAAAATAAAAACAAAATGATATATAATGATTTTGTACAATAAAACATAAGATAATAATAATGGCAATAATTCTAATAATACTAATAACAATAATAATCATAATAAGAAAAATGATAAGAAAGGAAGGAGGAAAAAAAGAAGAAAAAAAAAAAAAAGAAGAAGGAACATTAAAAAGTAAAAAGAAAACGAAAATATTTGTACATTAGTAATAAAACTTAATTAATTCAAACTTAATTAATCAGCAATACAAACTTAATTAATTAATAATACAAACTTAATTGATGTGTAAGACTTGCTTCACAACAGATTGTCACAGAGCTTGGTCATACAAAGTGGATGGATGGGGGTGGATGGAGGGTGGTGGTGGATGGGTGGAGGGATGGATGGATGGTGGGGGGTGGGGGGTGGATGGAGGGAGATGGGTGAGGGTGGAGGTGGGTGGGGGGGTGGATGGATGGAGGGTTGGATGGAGGGATGATAGTGGATGGGTGGGTGGGTGGGTGGAGGATGGAGGGAGGGAGGGAGGAGGGAGGTGGATAATGGATGGGGGGGGGGTGGGGGGGTGGATGGGGGAAAAAGGGATGGATGGTGCATGATGGATGGAGGATGGTTTGATGGATGGAAAAATGGATGGATGGTGGATGGATGGGTGGGGGAGGAGGGCTCCAATTTTCTCTTTTTTTCATTGGTTTTTTTTCCATACAATTTTTTTCATTGGTTATTTCTTGTCCAATGCCATATTCCTATGTTTAGATACGCCTACACAAAAACAGTACTCTGTTGTCCCCGTTTTTTCCCGTTTTCCCCCGTCTGTCCTGAGCCAGGGCAAAAACTATAACCGTGTCCCCTTTTGACCGTAGGCATTGGGGGGCGAACCCCAAAAAACAAAGGTTAGGTCTACTCGCCATTTGGGGTTTTATATCGGGTAAACTCTCTTTGGTTTTTCACTTGTTTCAATATTTCACTTGTTAAGGGTCCCCCGGCGTTCACCCAGGGTGGTGGGTGGAGGATGGATGGAGTGGGTGGGGAGGGGGGGGGGATGGGGGGGTGGGGGGGGTGGGGGGAGGATGGGGTGGGTGGGGTGGATGGGGGGATTGGGGGGGGGATGGATGGATGGAATTTTGGATGGATGGTGGATGGTGGGTGGATGGTGGGGGGGTGGATGGGTGGATGGGGGGATGGTGGGTGGATGGAGGGTGGATGGATGGGTGGGTTGGGTGGTGGATTGGATGGGGGATGGATGGATGGATGGGTGGGTGGATGGATGGAGGAGGAGGAGGGGGTGGGTGGATGGAGGTCGATCCTGACCCGGTCAAAAGCTATAACTCGGTCCACTTCGCCGATGGGTTTTGGGGGGCGAAACCACATACAAAAAAAAGGGTTTGGTCAATCGCCCTGTGGTGTATATCTGGTAAGCTCTCTTTGGGGGATTCACTTGTTTCAATATTTTACTTTTTAAAGGGGTACCCCCGGGGTTTACCCCGGGGGATGGTGGATGGTGGATGGGTGGATGGATGGGGGTGGAGGGTGGGTGGGTGGGGGTGGTGGGGGGGGGTGGATGGATTTAAAAGGATGGATGGATGGATGGGTGGATGGATGGAGGGTGGGGGATGGATGGTGGGTGGAGATGGATGGATGGATGGGTGGGGGTTATGGGGGGGTGGGTGGATGGATGGGGGGTGGATGGATGGGTGGATGGATGGATGGAGGATGGAGGAGGTGGATGGATGGTGGATGGATGGATGGGTGGGCTGATCCTGAGCCGGTCAAAAAACTATAATCGTGTCCCCTTCGCCGATAGTCATTGGGGTGCGAAACCACATACAAAAAAGGTTGGGCTACTCGCCATGTGGTGTACATCTGGGTAAGACTCTTGGGTTACTTCACTTTTTTTCATTTTTCATTGTTAAGGATACCCCCCGGGGTTAACCCAGGGTGGATGGATGGATGGTGGGTGGATGGAGGATGGTGGGGATGGAGGGGGGAGGGTGGGGGTGGATGGTTTGGGGGGTGGGGGGATGGATGGATAAATGGAGGAGGAGGGGGTGGGTGATGGGGGGGGGTGGGTGGTGGGTGGGGGTGGATGGATGAGGTGGATGGGTGGGTGGATGGATGGGGGGATGGGGGGAGGGTGGGGTGGATGGATGGGGGATGGGGGATGGATGATGGATGGTGGGGGGGATGGATGGATGGGTGGGTGGGTATGTGGGTGGATGGTGGGGGGATGGAGGATGGATGGGTGGGGGTGGGGGAGGATGGATGGGGGATGGGGGATGGAGGATGGGTGGGTGGTGGAGGATGGGTGGGGGGAGGATGGATGGGTGGGGGATGGGTGGTGGGTGGGGATTGGGTGGTGGATGGGGATGGGTGGGTGGTTGGATGGATGGATGGGTGGATGGGTGGGTGGTGTGGATGATGGGTGGTGGATTTGGGTGGATGGGGGTTATGGGTTTGGATGGGGATGGGGGGGGTGGGTGTGGGGGTGGTGGGTGGGTGGGGGGGATGGATGGATGGTGGGGGGAGGTGGATGGATGGTGGTGGGTTGGGGGGGGGGTGGGTGGGGGGTGGGGGTGGATGGATGGGTGGGTGGATGGTGGATGGGGTGGGTTGTGGTGGGTGGGTGGGTGGGGGGTGGGTGGTTGGGGGGTGGGGGGTGGTGGTGGATGGGTGGATGGTGGTGGTGGTGGGTGGGGTGGTGGTGGTGGGGGTGGGTGGGTGGGTGGTGGTGGGTTGGTGGGGGTGGTGGGGTGGGTGGTGGGGGGTGGTGTGGTGGGGATGTGGTGGTGGGTGGTGGTGGGGTGGGTGGTGGGGGGGGGTGGATGGATGGTGGATGGATGGGTGGGGGGGAGGGGGTGTATGGGTATAGATTAACTGTTTTCATTCAATTTTGTCTCCTATTATCCTCTTAGAATGTTTCTCCCCTCTCCCACACACACACACCCCATACTATACCATACACACTGCCCGCCGTACGCACGTACCCACAATACCCATGCACAAAAAATCCAAAAACCTCAACTTTTTTTCTATTTTAATTTTTTTTTCCAATTTGTTCTAAGACCAGTGATCATGGGGAAAAGCGGATGGAAAATATGCAAATAAGACTGCTCGTATATCCCTTATTATTTTTATCAGTAGTCTATGATTGACGAAAGAGAAATGAGCTGCGGTGTCCGAGTGGTTAAGGAGTTGGACTCGAAATCCAATGGGCTTTGCCCGCACAGGTTCGAATCCTGTCCGCAGCGACTTATAAAGTCGTTTTTTTTTTTATATATATATATATATATATATATATATATATATATATATATATATATATTTATGTATTCATACATATATATATATATTTATGTATTCATACATATATATATTATATATATATATATATATATATATATATATATATATATTTATATATATATATATATATATATATATATATATGGGGCCGCGGTGGCCGAATGGTTAGAGCGTCGGACTCAAGACTGTCACGACGGCAATCTGAGTTCGAGGGTTCGAGTCACCGACCGCCGCGTTGTTTCCCTCGGGCAGGGAACTTCACCTCGATTGCCTGCC
>NC_051401.1:46170428-46177928 GCF_015228065.2 Penaeus monodon | reverse complement strand
GCTTGTTTATCACAAGAGAGAGAGAGAGAGAGAGAGAGAGAGAGAGAGAGAGAGAGAGAGAGAGAGAGAGAGAGAGAGAGAGGAGAGAGAGAAAGAGAGAGAGAGAGAGAGAGAGAGAGAGAGAGAGAGAGAGAGAGAAAATGCACGATTATCAATAAATTTGATCAATTCAGTGTAAAGAAATGTGTAATGTGGCTTTACCTTACTCTCTAGTGACATTTTCATGTTATCAGTGACACGTCACGGTTTATGCAATCAGCTTATGTCACAATTTGCTATTCTCACCCCTAGGTCTCTCCTCCACCCCCTTAGATACGTTACAACTATTTAATATAGCCACTTGCTATATAAAAAAAATAATTAATTAATCAATTAATAAAAAATGAAGCTGCGGACAAGATTCGAACGCCTTTCGTCCATCCCTCCCTGCTTTGCTTTATAATTACACTGCTCGCTTGTTATTCCTTCGTCGGCGTTGCTGATAAAAGTATAAATAACATAAATAGCCTTCTCTTTTATTCACTTGCTATATGCAATAGATCTTCAACCGCTGCGGACAGGATTTGGATTTCATCATATAATATACTCACTTAGTAAAACAAAACCTTTATACGTCGCTGCGGACAGGATTCGAACCTGTGCGGGCAAAGCCCATTGGATTTCGAGTCCAACTCCTTAACCACTCGGACACCGCAGCTCATTTTGTTTTGCGTCAATCATAGACTACTGATAAAAAATAATAAGGGATATACGAGCAGTCTTATTTGCATATTTTCCATCCGCTTTTCCCCAGGATCACAGATCTTAGAACAAATTATAAAAAAAAAAAAAAAAAAAAATGTGAGTGCGTTTGTGCATTTGGTGTTGGGGGTTTTTGTAAATCCCTTAGGGTGCTGCGCACTTTAGTGGTGTGTGTGTGTGTGTGTGTGTGTGTGTGTTGTGTTTGTGTGTGTGTGTGGTGTTGTGGGGTTTTTTGTGGGGTGTTGTGTGTGTTGTGTGTGTGGGTGTGTATTTTGGTGTGAAACGTGTGTTTATATAAAATACATACACACACCACACCCCCCACCCACCCCACACAACACACCCCACACACACACACAAAATATTTTAAAAATTTATATATAAAATTATATTATAAATAAAATTATTATATCCCATATATAATTATATACATATATTTTAAAATATATATAATAGAATATATATATTATTTTATAAAATATATTTTTATATTATAATAAAACCGCAAACCCTGTAAAAAAAAATGGCATAAAACCGTGACGCTTCCTCGTCAGCCATATTGAGCACCGCAAAGGGAAAAAACTAAGTTAATATTGTTGTGGAAATATTGTACAGGGAAGGCCCATGGGGAATTCCTATCATAAATTTTTTATCATCATTTTTAAATTGTTACTACAAATTATCACATCACGGGGGTTTGTTATTTTTTTCATTTGTTATCATTATCATTATCATTATTAGTACCATTATTATTATTACTGTCATCATTATTCTTGTTATTATCATTATAATAATAATAATGATAATAATCATTATTATTGTCATTTTTATTTTTTTGCCCTTTATCTTTTATTATTAGTATTTTTTTTATTGTTGTTTTGGGTTGTTTTTTTGTTTTTCCGTCGTCGTTGTTATTATTTTTCTTATTATTTTTTATTATTATCATTAATATTATCATCATCATCACCATTAAATTCCCCACCTGTACCTTATATCGAAGTTTATTTCACTTATACTCATGTCCAGAACCTTACCCATTTTCGCTTTTTTTTTTTTCGGCCTTTCCCTTTAAAAGAAATAAGGGTAAAAACCAGTAAATACCATAAAAAAAAAAACCCAGAACCCTGTTAAAAACTATTGTTTTTTCTCTATAAAAATTTTGGGGGCCGCCAAACCCATGCAAAATTTTATGAAATTTTTTTTTTTCAACTTAAAAATTTCAAGAAGAGAGAGAGAGGGGGGAGAACGGAGAGAGAGAGTGGGGGGAAGAGAGAGAGAAAGAAAGAGAGAAGAGAGGAGAGGGAGGAGGTATGATATAGAAGAGTAGAAAATGGTTATGGGAGGTATAGATATAGATAGTTTAATAGATAAAAAAATATAGATAGATATAGATAGATATAGTTTAAAAAGAATATATATAGATAGATATAGATAGATAAGATATAGATAGATAAAAGAAAGAAAAATATAGAAAAGATTTTAAATAAAAATTTAAATTTAGATAGATATAAAAAATAAAAGATAATATAGATATAAAATTAGATAAAAATAGTTTATAATAAAATTTTGGTTTAAAAGATTAAGAAAACAGGGTTTTAAATTAGCTTTTAAACCCCTGGCACTGTCTTTGCGAGCGATGTTAGACTTGGTCGATTGTCGTTCTCACAAAGGAAAATAGATGATTAAAACAATAAAAGATGAAAGAAAAAAAAAAGGAAAAAAAGAAAAAAGAAAAGAAAAAACTTTTCCTTTTTAATGAAGATTTAAAAAAGACATATCGATTCCCGAAAAGATATTTTTCCGAAGCATTCATTCTAAATCTCTATTTAAAATTGACTTTTTTACTGTTTGGGACTTAAATCTACTTGACTATATATATTTTTGATATATATTTTATATATAAAATATATAAAATATAATATTATATTTATATATATATATTATTTTATATTAATAAAATAAATTTTTCCAACATAAATTATAAAATTTAATAGAAAATGAGGATAAAACCATCAGGTTATTTATTTATTTATTTTTTAACAAGATAGTAAGTGTATTCTGCGCATTTCTTTAATGATTTTGAAACTGATAGAAATTGTATGCAGCATTGACCGAAAGAGGGAGGGAGGGAAGGTGTGTGTGTGTGTGTGTGTGTGTGTGGGGCAAATAGATAGATAGTTTAGATAGAAGAGAGGAGAGAGGGAGAGAAAAGGGAGAAGGGAGAGAGGAGGGAGAGAGAGAGAGGGGGAAAAAGAAAGAGAGGAGAGAGAAACAATGACAGACAGTTTGGGCAGACAGACAGACAGACAGACAAACATACAGACAAAGAGACAAACAGACAAACAAACTGACAGAAAAACGTACATATTCTCATTAAAACCCCTTTTCCTTTTTGTTTTAAAAATTTTTGGCCCATTTCCCCTTCTGACGCAGCGTTTTCCCCAATAAAAAATAAATAATTCACCAACCCCCCCCCTCATACTTAAATTTTAAAAAATACCATAGCCATAAAAACCCTTTTTAAATAATCACAAACCCCAAAATTTTTCGTTTCCCAAATCTTATTAAATTTTTTTAAAAAATTTTTAAATTTTAAAAATTTTTTACAATAATTCATTATAAAAAACCCTTTAAAATTTTAAAAAAATAAATTTATTTTTTCATAATTTTACCCTTTTTTGGGCCTTTGAAGCGATTTTTAAATTGTTACTTCGCTTTTTTTTTAAATAGGATTTATTTTCATATATATATATTTTTTTTTTCATATGACATAAAATATCCAACATATTATATTATTTAATTTGATTTACATACCTGATCTATCTTCTTTTTTGGCTAGATGGGGGGCTCCTTTAAATCTTATTTTTGCTTTAGCTTATGTTTTTTCATTTTTTTTTTCAAACTTTTTTGAGGGGAAAAAAGAGGGTTTTTGGCAAATGAAAAAAAGGGTTTACTGTTTTTCCTTCCCCTTTCACGATAAGGGTAAAATAAGCTTGATTTTCCAAAGTGAGTATTCGTTTTTCTTACTTTTTTCCCGCCTTCATTCCTTTTCTATCTCTGTCATTTTTTTCTCTTTCTTTTTTTCCCCTTTTTCCCTTTTTTTCTTTTCTTTTCTTTCTTTCTCTTTTTTCTTTCCTCTTTCTCCCCCCTTTCCCCCTCCTTCCCCTTCTCCCCCTTTTTCTTTTTTCTCTTTCTCTTTCCTCCCCTCTTCTCTTTCTCTCTCGTCCCCCTCTCTTCTTTTTCTTTCCTTTTCCTTTTCCCCTCTTTTTTCTTTTTTTCCTTTTTCCTCTTTCTCTCTCTCTCTTTTTCTCTTTCTCTTTCTCCCCCTTTCTTTTTTCCCCATTCTCCTCTCTCTTTTTCGCCTCGGGGGTCTCTCTCTCCCCCTCTTTTTCTCTCTCCCCTCCCCCTCTTTTTTTCTCTTTCCCCTTCCCCTTTTCTTTTTTTCTTTCTCCTCCTCCCCTCTCCTTCCTTCCCCCTCCTTTTCTCCTTTTCCCCCTCTCCTTTTCCTCTTTCCCCTTCCCCCCCCTCTCCTCTCCTCTCTCTCTTTTTCCCCTCTCTTTTTTCCCCTTCCTCTTTTTTCTCCTTTTTCTTTTTCTTTCTTCCCCTCTCGTCCTCCCCCTCTCTCTCCCCGTTTTTTTTCTTTTTCTTTTTCCCCTTCTTCCTTCTTTTTTCTTTTTTTCTTCTTATTCCTTTTTTCCCCTTTCTTTTTTTCTTTTCCCCCTTTTTCCCTTTTTCCCCTCGTTTTTCCTACCCCCCTTTTAAACCTCTCTTCTCCATCCTCTCCTTCCCTTCTCTCTCTCCCCCTTCCTTTTTCTCCCTTTTCTCCCCTTTTCTCTTTTATTTTCCCTTTTCTTTTTTTTCTTTTTTTCTTTTTTTCCCCTTTTTTTTTTTCTTTCCCTTTTTTTTACTTCCCTTCTTCATTTCTCCTAAACCCCTTTTCTTTCCTTTTCCTTTTTTCTCTCTCTCTTTCCCCTCTCTCTCTCCCCCCCCCCCCTCTCTCTTTTCTCTCTCCCTTTTCTCTTTTCTCCCCCCTCTCTCTCCTCCCCTCTCCTTTTTCTCTTTTCTCTCTCTCCCCCCTCTCTCTCTCCCTTCTCTCTCTCTCTCTCCCCTTTTCCCCCCCTCTCTCTCTCTCTCTCTCCCCCCCCCCTTTCTCTTCTCTCCCTCCCCTCTCTCTCCTTCCCCCCTCCCCCCTCTCTCTCCCCCCCTCTCTTTTCTTTTCTCTCTTTTCTCCCCCTTCTCTCTCTCTCTCTCTCCCTCTCTCTCCTCTCGCCTCTCTTTCCTCTTTTTCTCTCCCCTCTCTCCTTTTCTCTCTCTCTCTCTCCCCTCTCGCCCTCTTCTCCCGTCTCCATCTCCTCCCTCTCTCTCCCCTCCCCCCTCTCTCTCTCTCTCTCTTCTCTCTCCTCTCCCTCTCTCATCCCCCTTCCTCCCCTTTTCTCTCCCTTCTCTTCTCTCTCTCCCCCCCCTCTTTTCCTTTTCTTTTCGGGGGGGTTTTTCTCCCCATTTCTTTTTCCCCCCTTTTCCCCTTTTTTTGGGTTTTCCTTCTCCTTTTTTAATCTTCCCCGGGGCCCCTTAAAGAAGGGCCTTTCCCCCCTTCCCCCTTTTTTTCTTTCCCCCCTTCCCCACCCTTTTCTCTATTCTCTTGCTCTTCCTTTTTTTTTAAAATTTCCCTTTCCCTTTTTTTCTCTTCCCCCCCCTCTCTCTCCCCCCTCCCTTCTTCCCTCTTCCTTCTCTCCTTTCTAGAACAAAAACGGGGGTTTGAAACAATCATAAAGAAAAAAAGAAATAATTTGAATGAACAAAAATTCTGATACATATGGTCACATGGTGGTTCCGTGGTGAAGGAACAAGGGTACCTTATATACAGTTGTGTGTAAGAAGAGAGTTATGGTGTTTACAAACTAAAAAGGTTCATGATAAGGAGACAAAATTGCTGAGTATTCACAAAACATAAAATCATTTCGAATATCAATAAAGATAGCGATAACATATTTAGTGATTCGGAATAAGCATTATCTGACGAACATTTTGAGTATAAACAACACATAATTGTACACACAGACATGAGAATAACGTCATGGGAATTGTTTACAAGCAATAAGGGTGGGATTAGCGTGTTCTAAGGTCAATTTATCAATTGTCACGGCTGTAGACCTGTTGGGGTCGGCTGAGGACAGTGGAGTTATTAAAAGAGAAGGCACACATGGCTTTTCTGGTATGTGAGGCGTAAAGATCACGTATCCATTTCACTACACTCTCTCTCTCTCTCTCTCTCTCTCTCTCTCTCTCTCTCTCTCTCTCTCCTCTCTCTCTCTCTCTCTCTCTCTCTCTCTCCCTCTCTCTCTCTTCTCTCTCTCTCTCTCTCTCTCTCTTTAATTCTTCCTCTATCCTTTTTTCTGGTCTGATGAATTAATCGACTTCATTTTATATTTTGTATTTCTTATCTATCTTTTTCTCAGTTTCGCTCTATAATTGCCTCACTACACCTGAGTCTGTTTTATGCAAATTTGTTCGTCGTTCTCCGTTAACAAATTTCCATAAAAAACGTCCTTTTAAGATGAAAGAGCAGTTGGCAATTGCTTAGTGTGACGTCATCAAAGCTCCTCCTTTTTTCTGGAAATTAATTTTGGTTCTTTGGCGATCTCCTTCAAAATTACTTTCAGATTAAATTTATCTGTGTAGGAGTATTTTCAGTGCTGGTAGAAAATAGCTTTTGACATTATGAAAATGGGACATATCCATCTATTAAACCTCTGACGATAGACAAACGCTCGAACCTCAAGTCTGTAAGAATTAGTGTACTGTATTATAATAATATAAAGTAATGTAATATTAACTCTATATATATATGCGCTTTGGAAACGTTGAGACAGATTTGAAATTTGTTAAATAGAAATACTGAAAAGATTTGTCAGGAGATACTTGCAATTATTATAGTACACACACACACACGCGCGCACACACACACACACACACACACACACACACACACACACACACACACACACACACACACACACACACACACACACACACACACACACACACACACACACACAGGCGTATATATATCCAATTACGCAATGCCAGTGACACGTGTTTTGCTAAGCGCTGTCATTTTTCATTACTTTATGCCTCGCTTCTTAGACAGTTTGCAATGCTTCTTTTTCAGGCTTCGTAAAGTCCCCTTATCCACAGTCTATTATAATCAGTAATAATGATGTAGGCGCTAGTAGTTCATGTATCAAAGCCTGTATGAATAGTAGCTCATACAGACCTTTCTCAGTGTGTATGTGTGTGTGTCTCTTTCTTCCTATGTCTGTCTGTCTGTCTGTCTGTCTGTCTGTCTCTCTTTCTCTCTCTCTCTCTCTCTCTCTCTCTCTCTCTCTCTCTCTCTCTCTCTCCCTCCCTCCCTCCCTCCCTCCCTCCCTCTCTCTCTCTCCCTCCCCCCTCTCTATCAGCTTGGCTCCCCGTTATCGGCTGGATTTTATCAAATTTCCGATATCTCAGACTGAGATTTTTGTTCAGATCCAGCTGCTCTTGAAAATTGTGCAAAAATTATGGTTAGAAAAATAACGCCACCATCTTTCGATAATTGACGTAACGCGTAAATCCAAAATGGGCTTTCGTTGAAAATTATATCATAGCTGCGGTGTCCGAGTGGTTAAGGAGTTGGACTCGAAATCCAATGGGCTTTGCCCGCACAGGTTCGAATCCTGTCCGCAGCGACTTATAAGTTTTTTGTTTTACCGAGTTATTATA
>NC_051401.1:46160428-46165428 GCF_015228065.2 Penaeus monodon | reverse complement strand
ATCTACAACTCACTGTCTTATCTCCTTATTACATCACTTGTTATCTCTTATCAGTCCAAAGGAATTCATCGAAATAATCCATAAAATAACATGGTATATGCCAAGAAAAGAATAATAACAATAAATAAATAAAATAAATAAATAGATAAAATAAAATAAACAAATAAATAAATAAATAAATAAAAATCGTGATAAAAAAGGAAAAGAAAAGAAACGAAAGGATTGGAAAGAAGAAAAGAGAAGATAAAGATAAAGGAAGGAGGATTGAAAGCAAGCGAGGGAAGGAGAAAAGAAGGAAGAAATGATAAAAAAGGAAATAATTAGCGCCTGGTTTCCATCATAGAAGTTTCTACAGACGTCTAATTGATCCCTAATTTGGACGAGCCACGAGACCAACAGTGCCAATGACAGCTTAAAGTGGCACTCGCTATAAGTGGCACAAGTGGTTGCACGGGCTTGTGACAGAAGCCGGTGTCATGCTTAAAAAAAGACGCTAAACATCTTAAATTTTGACTAATTATAATCTTCAGTAATGTTATTCATTAAGCATAGCCCGTGGAATGCTATGAAATATCAAATACGATTTAAGCATATGCAAATAACACGAAGAAACCGTATTAGGGGTAAAGGATGATTTATTTTTTAACTAAAGGGGCATAGTCTGAATTTCTTTTAAAAGAAAAAGTAAGATTTGTCAACGTTAAACAGATTTTACCGGAAAAATTACATAATCATGTATGCATATGTGAACAAACACACACACACACACACACACACACACACACACACACACACACACACACACACACACACACACACACACACACACACACACACACACGCACGCACGCACAGAACAAACAAACACACAGATGTATATCTACCTACATCTGCATCTATATCATTCCAACACTGAACAGTGTGAAGATAGCATTATTTCGCTCTTCCAGTGTGCACATCTTAAAAAAAAAAAAAAAAAAAAAATGCACTCAAGACACTCCCATATCTCTGAATGTTATCTCTAAATATAAGCTGCGGTGTCCGAGTGGTTAAGGAGATGGACACACACACACACACACACATTCCTGTTATCATATCTACAACTCACTGTCTTATCTCCTTATTGCATCACGTTATCTCTTATCAGTCCAAAGGAATTCACCGAAATAATCCATAAAATAACAATAGGAGTGATCCATTGGGCTCTGCCCGCACAGGTTCGAATCCTATCCGCAGCGATATGAAAAAACTTTTTTTTTTTATTAGAATATTGTATTATTTAAGAAAGAAGGCTCTTAGTAGGAGATGTTTTTAAATATAATTAATTTGATATGGTACGGATACCTTGTGGGCTGGTTGGGAGGAGAGAGAAGGGTGACCGGGGGGCCAACTGTGCCTTAAGATGAGAGTGCCAGGGTCACCGCGCGGATGGCAATCGCCGTAACCTCTCTTAAACAGAGCCTTAAATTATGACTAGCTTGTGTTGTTAAATCATGACTCTAGAACTTCACTGTCTCGACATTTTTCACCATACTGGTGCTTTGATGATGCTGGAGTTCACCTAATCGAGATAAATTATATTAAATAAGCGAATGAGGGAACAAGCGAACGAGGGAACAAGCGAACGAGGGAACAAGCGAACGAGGGAACAAGCGAACGAGGGAACAAGCGAACGAGGGAACAAGCGAACGAGGGAACAAGTGAATGAGGGAAGGAGCGAACGAGGGAACAAGCGAACGTGGGAACAAGCGAACGAGCGAACGAGGGAACAAGCGAACGAGCGAACGAGGGAACAAGCGAACGAGGGAACAAGCGAACGAGGGAACAAGCGAACGAGGGAACAAGCGAACGAGGGAACAAGCGAACGAGGGAACAAGCGAACGAGGAACGAGCGAACGAGCGAACGAGGGAACAAGCGAACGAGCGAACGAGGGAACAGGAAGAGGGAACGAGCGAACGAGGGAACAAGCGAACGAGGGAACAAGCGAACGAGGGAACAAGCGAACGAGAAAACAAGCGAACGAGCGAACGAGGGAACAAGCGAACGAGGGAACAAGCGAACGAGCGAACGAGCGAACGAGGGAACAAGCGAACGAGGGAACAAGCGAACGAGGGAAAGCGAACGAGGGAACAAGCGAACGAGGGAACAAGCGAACGAGGGAACAAGCGAACGAGCGAACGAGGGAACAAGCGAACGAGGGAACAAGCGAACGAGGGAACAAGCGAACGAGGGAACAAGCGAACGAGGGAACAAGCGAACGAGGGAACAAGCGAACGAGGGAACAAGCGAACGAGGGAACAAGCGAACGAGGGAACAAGTGAACGAAGGAACAAGCGAACGAGGGAACAAGCGAACGAGCGAACGAAGGAACAAGCGAACGAAGGAACAAGCGAACGAGGGAACAAGCGAACGAGGAAACAAGCGAACGAGGGAACGAGCGAACGAGGGAACAAGCGAACGAGGGAACAAGCGAACGAGGGAACAAGCGAACGAGGGAACAAGCGAACGTGGGAACAAGCGAACGAGGGAACAAGCGAACGAGGGAACAAGCGAACGAGCGAACGAAGGAACAAGCGAACGAAGGAACAAGCGAACGAGGGAACAAGCGAACGAAGGAACAAGCGAACGAGGGAACAAGCGAACGAGGGAAGGAGCGAACGTGGGAACAAGCGAACGAGTGAACAAGCGAACGAGGGAACAAGCGAACGAGGGAACAAGGAACGAGGGAACAAGAGAACGAGGGAACAAGCGAACGAAGGAACAAGCGAACGAGGGAACAAGCGAACGAGGGAAGGAGCGAACGTGGGAACAAGCGAACGAGCGAACGAAGGAACAAGCGAACGAGGGAACAAGCGAACGAGCGAACGAGGGAACAAGCGAACGAGGGAACAAGCGAACGAGCGAACGAAGAAACAAGCGAACGAGCGAACGTGGGAACAAGCGAACGAGCGAACGAGGGAACAAGCGAACGAGGGAACAAGCGAACGAGCGAACGAAGAAACAAGCGAACGAGCGAACGTGGGAACAAGGCGAACGAGGGGCGAGGGAACAGCGACGAGCGAACGAAGGAACAAGCGAACGAGGGAACAAACGAACGAGGAAGGAGCGAACGGGGAACAAGCGAACGAGCGAACGAAGGAACAAGCGAACGAGCGAACGAGGGAACAAGCGAACGAGGGAACAAGCGAACGAGCGAACGAGAGAACGAGCGAAAGAGCGAACGAGGGAACGAGCGAATAATAGAACAAGCGAACGAGCGAACGGGAACGAGCGAACGAGCGAACGAGGGAACAAGCGAACGAGGGGAACAAGCGAACGAGCGAACGAGGGAACAAGCGAACGAGGGAACAAGCGAACGAGGGAACGAGGGAACGAGCGAACGAGGGAACAAGCGAACGAGGGAACAAGCGAACGAGCGAACGTGGGAACAAGCGAAAGAGGCGAACGTGGGAACAAGCGAACGAGGAACGAGGAACAAGCGAAAGAGGAACAGCGGGGAAAAAGCGGGAAGGAGCGAACGAGGGAACGAAGGAACAAGCGAAAGAGGGAACAAGCGAACGAGCGAATTAAGAGAGGAACGAGGGGGAACGAGCAAGCGAACGAACGAAGGAATAAGCGAAAAGAGGGAACGAACACGCCGGATGAGGGAAACTCCACAGGGCGACGTGGTGAAGTGCGCCCGTTTTTACGCCGAGGAAACAAGGGGGAACAGAACAACAACGAGGAAACAACGGTAGAACAAAGTGTTATTTTGAAAGATGTTTGTTTTTTTTTTTTTTATTTATTTATTGTTTTAGTTATGAAGTTTTTCCTCTTGTTTCGCTCAATTCTCAAATGTCGGCTACTACAATCTTTCTTCTTAGTTTCCTAGTTCTTATATTTTTTTAAATTATTCGTTATCGTTTTTCTCTCTCTGCTCTCTTCTTCTCTCTCCTCTTCTCTCTCTCTCTCTCTCTCTCTCTCTCCTCTCTCTCTCTCTCTCTCTTCTCTCTCTCTCTCTCTCTCTCTCTCTTCTCTCTCTCTCACCTCTCTCTCTCTTTATTCTCTCTCTCTCTCTCTCTCTCTCTCCCCTCTCTCTCTCTCTCTCTCCTCTCTTCTCTCTCTCTCTCTCTCTCCTCCTTCATCTTTCATCTTCCTTCTCTCTCTTCGTCTCTCTCTCTCTCTCTCCCACCTCCCCCTAATACTCTCTCTTCCTTATCTCTCTCCTATCTCTTTGCCTTCTGTCATTTTACTTCTTTCTTTTATGTGTTGTGTGTTTGTGTTTTCCCACCTACCCCGGCTGAAAATAACCGTCTCCATACACGCCCTCACTACTTTATCATATTCTATACATATTTAATATATATCATTTATATATATATATTGTGTGTGTGTGTGTGTGTCTGTGGTGGGTGGTGTTATCACACACCACCATTTATATCAATACCCATATAAACAATACTACTCATCATTATATATATATAATATATATATAATATATATATAATATATATATATGATTATATTATATAATATATGTGTGTGTGTGTGTGTGTTTTGTGTTGTGTGTGGTGTGCCTTCACACCACATTTATATTTTATATTATATATATATATATTTATATATATATAATATATATATATCATATATAAATAAACATAAAAAAATATTTATTAAATAAAAATATAATATATATATTACATGTGTGTGTGTTCTGTGTTTTCGTGTGTTTGTTGTGTGTACCCCTCCAACTGTATTTTTGTATTCATCTATTTATAGTCACTTGTCATATCTCGTTAGATCATCACTATATAATATGCGTAAATAAATAAAGAAATATATATATACCATATCTACCCTATATCTCTCTATTTTCATAATAATATACTAATATTTAATAGTGCGTTTTGTGGTGTGTTTCTGTGTGGCGTGTGAAAGTGTGGTGTGTTTTTATACTCGTTCGTGTGTGTTGTGGTTGTATTTCGATGTTTTCAGTGATTTGGTATTCTTGGTGGTGCAG
>NC_051401.1:46142300-46144800 GCF_015228065.2 Penaeus monodon | reverse complement strand
CACACCACACCAATATTTTTTAAATATTATATATTATAATATATATATATATATTTTGTATCTAATGTATATATGCATGTATTATGTATCTATGTATTTATTATCTATCTATTTTTTGTCTACCCTCTCTCTCTCTTCTCTCTCTTTTCTCTCTCTCTCTCTCTCTCTCTCTCTCTCCCTCTCTTCCTCTCTCTCTCTCTTAAAATATATATATTTTAAAAAATATTATATATTATATTATATTATATATATATATGTGTGTGTGTGTTTCTTAAAAAAGTAAAAATAACAAGACCCCGGAAAAGATGAAAAAACCAAACTAAAGAATTCTGGCGAAAGTGTTGAATCTTCTTCTACAAACTCGTACAAAAATATGGATGAATGAAAATGGCCGAAGACGGGTAAAATCAGCTTTCCTCCCTACCTAAAAAAGGGGACGCACTCCAAAGCAACAATAATAGGACAACTGCCTTAATAAGTCACAGCAGCAAAATTTTTTTTGAAAATTTTTGCTAAAAGAAGAAGTTGAATTTAAGAGGGGAAAAATTCAAAACAACGGGTTTTCGCCCGGAAAAGGGGCCCAGAAACCAATTCTAAATTTAAAATTGATAGAGAAAAACAAAACATCAAAGACCTATCCCTTGTTTCATCGATTATTAAAGCTTTTGATACTGTTGATCAGATATCCTCGGGAATAACATGTCGATATGAAGTTTCCAAAACACATCATCCAATTAAAAAAAGCCTTGTATGACCAACAACAAGCGCTGTAAACCACTTATGGTTCAAAGGGTTTTCGAAGTCAAAAAAGGATACAAAGGGGTTCATTCTGTCCCGCCCCTCTTTAATATATATTCTGAAACAATTATAAAAATGCTCTAAAAATTTTAAAGGGAACTGGGATTTGGGGGAACAAAATATAAAACGGGTACCCGATGTATAGTTTTGATGCCAGCAGTATCACTGAACAAAACAACTACAGATAAATTAGAAAGCAAGGAAATGCTGGCTTGTTTCTTATGCCAAGAAAATAAGATCATGAAGATTCAAAGAAAACCGGGCAATGAACATTAACTTTTAAAATCAGGGAATGATTGGGAAAATGTAAAAGGTTTTTACTTATTTGGGCTTTTTTAACTAATACTATGATGTTTCCCCGGAAAAAAAAGAAGAAAACCATTGCCAAAGCCCACAAGCTCTCAAAAACATCGGGAAAGCCGAAGCATTACCTTAGGGGACAAAGCGGGGTTTTGAACTCATTATTTTCCCCAATTGACTAGGGGTTCTGATGTTGGGTGTTAAAGTAGATAGAAAAAAAAAGATAAAATTTTTTTTAAAATTGGTTTTACAGACAGTACTGCTATTAGCTGGGCAGAGAAAAAGACGAATGATGAAGTGCTGGAAAAAAAAATTGAAAGACCCCTGTTGGACTCTTAACAAGAGGGAAAATTTAAAATTTTTTTTGGTCATGTAAGAGAAATAAAGTATTGGGGAAAAAATTGCTGACAGGGATGGGGAAGGAAAAAGAGGAAAAAGGGAAAACCCAAGACAAATGAGCGACAAATAAAGATTTTGCGGTGCGTGGTATAAAATGGAAAAAAAGCGTAAGATCGGTTTAGTGGCGAAGGATGGGGGAGAGGGCCCGGGTGTCAAAAATGAGCAAACCCTTATTGATTGATATATAGTTATATAATATATTATATATATATTATATATATATATATATTGTTATATTAATTATATTATATATATTTTAATTATATTATATTTATATATTATATAATATATATATATATATATATGCATGTATATTTGTGTATGTACTTACATATATACTCATTTTCCAACCTGTCCTTATCACGCATAACCCACGTATCATATAATTTCCTCTTTTCTCATATGTTTTCAGGTTTATCGAATTGAAATTAAAATATTCGGTTCCTTCATTTTACTATCCAAAACTGCCCCAAATTTGGGAGGCCTGTTTTAAAACCCATACCAAAAAAGAAGTTTGGGACCCCGCCAGCAAGAGACACCCAGGCTAAACTCTTTTAGGGTTCGCGATGACTCAGCCTGGGCGACATCTACACTCTTTTGTCCTATCAGTGAGACATTTTTTTAGAACTCTACCTTCCCCCTTTTTTATATATATTAACATATCTTCTATTCTGTCATTTTCATTCAGCGGAAATGACAATGTCGATTAATAATGGCTGTAAAACAAAAGGGAAGATCGATAAACATTTTTTTTTTGTAACCCGGCGTTCGCTAGTGATCCGTGACGTCACCGCTGTCCTCCCACCCATACTTACGCATTCCTGTCTCGGCGAATCTTAAATAGATCCGGCTGCGTTACCATGGAAAGTCAAGGTCATGTTATTTTATGTGTTTCTGCTTTCTATCTGTCTGTCTATTTACCTATTTAGCTACATATCTATCTAAAGGTGTGTGTGTGTGTGTGTGTGTGTGTGTGTGTGTGTGTGTGTGTGTGTGTGTGTGT
>NC_051401.1:46092488-46109988 GCF_015228065.2 Penaeus monodon | reverse complement strand
TTCTTTCTTTATCTTTTTATTCCATCTTCCTTCGCCTTTCCTTATCCGAGTCGTTCGTCTTCCTTCGAATGATTCACATTTATTCCAATCCTTTCTCCAATCTTTGCTTTTATCACTCTTTTGTCTTTAACATTTTTACGTTTTTTTTTTCTTTCTCTCATTTTTATATATATGTCATCCCTTGTTTCTGTATTCCCTCTCTCTCCCTGTTTCATTATTCCGAAACTATTCTATCATTTTCTTGTCTCTCCAATTCGCATCCTCCATTTTCTCCCTTTGGCTCTTCCTTCATCCTTCACTCTCCTCTTTTCTAACATTATTCGCTCTTTCTCTCTCCGTCTATTTTCCTTCTCCTCCAACCAGTAAAGTAAAGAATCCCTCAAGAATCTTCCGCGGATTCTAAGGGGATTACTTTTTAGAAATCGCAAGGGAAACTGAGAATCTTCAAGGAACCTTCTAGAAGCACAGCCAGAATCTTCTACGAACACATCATTCCTGAAATTCCAGCTCAGAATCCCGCGAGAATCCTCCTTCAGGAAATCCGGGAGTGCTCCAGGAATCCCCCCCCCCCCCCCCCGGCCAATGTCAAGGGCCTCCTTCGGCTGCCACGCTCGAGGCCTGTGGCGACACCCCCTCCCCCTCTTCCCCTCTCCTCCTCCCACCCCTTCCGCGAGTTCGGGCGTGTCGTGGGATAAGCGCACTGGAGAGTGACTGGTCCCGTTGTGGAACTGGTCGAGTGTGAGCTCACCCTTGGCGAAGGAGGAAGGATACGACTTCGAGCGATTGGCTTGACTTCGACTCGGCTGGATTCCTCCTTTTTCCCTTTTTTTCCTTCTGGTTTGGCACAACTTTCACGCGTTCTTTTGGGGGCATTTCTTTTTTCTCGCTTGTGATTCTTTAAGGAGGACTTCGAGTTTTTCTCTCTGTGGGGCGAGAAGCTTGTGTAAGTCTTCTGGTGTTCGTTATGAAAGGTTTTCTTCCAGGCTATACGTAACAGAGGGTCGAACTCCAAGCGAACTCCCCGAGCCACCTGCTTCGACAGCTTCCCACCCGCTTTACCTTGGCCCCGCCCACTTCTTTCTTCTAGCCAATCCCAGTGTTCTTCGTCGTCACGTGACCCGGGTTACGGGTCTCGGGCGCGGGGGGAGTTTCATATTGCTTCGTCTCTGCTTTCTTATTAGGATATCGTACTTGATGATACATCTAGACTGTGAAGTAATGCTCTAAATTTTATAAGAGAATTGCTATGAAATAGATACAACCCCCAAAACAAATAAAACTGTCCTTAACATTCGATCTGAAGACAGAAACAGCGGTCCGACCATGAAAAAGTGAGCGAAGACTTGTGGGTCCCGTTTCTTGGCTCGGAGCAGTGCAGGCGGATCTTGGCCAGGTAAGCTGATCAAGGTGTTCAGTGTGAGTGTTGTAACGCTAGTGTGTGGTTCGGTGTCGGGAAGGAGCTGGGTGAGAATTTGGGGGCTGTAGCCTTCTTCACCATGGCTACAGGTAGGTCTTAAGAGAGCAAAGTGGAGCTAAAGAGGCAAAGGTGAAGCGCCCCGGTGGCAATCAAGTCTCGATTTATTGCAAGCCCAAGCGTGGAAATTACACCCAGAAAACAGTGCATTGTTTCGTATGTGCAAACTGAGCAGGTGTGTTGATCTCGTCTACCAGTGACAATGTGTCGATTGTGAGACACGTATGTTCAGTCTTAAAGAACAACAATAGCAAACACAGTGTTTTTTCAAAAACGAATGAGACCAGAGTGATAAAAAAACGAATAACCGAATCAAATAAAAGGGAAAGAGAGGGAGGGGAGAATAAACGAGACACGAACGCAGCCAAGACCCAAAGAAGCAAACCAACCACGAGAGTCACGCAACGCGCTCTCGAAACCGAAAGTTGTGCGGTCACGAGAACGAACGAGCGACGAACGACCTATCCATTGAGAGCAAACCTATTGTTTAAAAAAAAAAAAAGAGACGAACATTATCCTTTTTTTTTTAATATATATTTTCATCCCGCCTCCACCACCAGAGAGAAGAGGACCGAGTGACGTGAACTCAAAGGTGGAGGAGGTAGTGTGTGTGTGGAAAGTTAAGCTTGACCCACTTCGTTTGATGCTTATATGGAAGGCAGAGCCAAGACGCGGGAAGACAGACGCCCTGTGTAGGCTCTTTCGTTCGGGTAATGGGCGGGTATAGCGCCATATATATATTTCTCTATGATTGACAGGCGGTTTTGTGAAGCCCCGAACCACTCTCTCCCCTGTTACTCTATGTATGCAGTTGAGTTAGTATTATAAAAGTAATTTTGTTTCTAAATATTTGTTTTCATGGTCATTTTAAATTGGCAAGATTCACTTTTAATTTGTCAGGCTTGATATAATGTAAATGTTGATGGGGTATATTCTTCCCCTGTAAACGTACAGAATCACCTTGCAAAGAGATATCTAAACATGTGACATTATCGAGTGCAATGTAAAGACTATGTAACTCACTTATAATCAGAAGGCACATATATCAGAAGATAGGACACACATAAAAAAAAAATATTATAATAAGGAAGAGACTAAAGACGAAACGAAAGAAGAAAAAGAAAAAGAAAAGATGGAGAAAAAATAGCGTGGTTCTTCCAAGATCAAATATTCGTGCCAGTGATTCCGAGAAGTTCCGAGCTCAAGTAGAAGGCGACGAAGAGGACGAAGACGAAGAAAAAGAAGAAAAGAACCCGACGGCACACAAGTGGTGGAAGTAGAATGAGAAATATCAAGGCCGGCGGGCCGCCCACGGCTCGCCTCAACTGCCGGGGCGCTAGTCACCAACCTTGCCCCACGCCCACGCTCTGAGCGCCGCTTATAACCTTTTTTCTTGTAGATGTGATATTCTGTAGCAGTTTCTCGTCTAGATTTCTATATATTTTGGTGTTGGGATTGCAGTTACATGTCATTATGTAGTATTATTTCATGTGTGCCACAATAGGCTTCTGTTTAAAGGGTTTAGAGAGGAAAAAATGCTCGGGATTGTCGACGGTCTATAAATATGCAGAGAAGGGTCCCGTTTGGCCTCCGCCGTCGCCCACACAGACGGGCATTCAGTCCTACACCTTTATAAAGATACTAGACGCCGATTTACTCGATATATACACAATCTATCAATATATCAGTAATACCTAACTGTCTCCTTACCGAGGAATCGAAACATTACCTAACAGTTTAAGAAGTAAGAACCGCATATACAGATAAACCACACGTCATATTAATAGGAAAAACAAAAACAAATGAAAAACTATATATCCATATATTGGATACCAGTTCTGGCCTTTCTACCTAAATGTGAAGGGTAGGGAGTAGCCTCAAAAGGGCGGCTTCCTGTGCTAGGTTCGCCGCTAAGCCTTCAGTGGTGCTAGATAGACAGACAGACAGATAGATAGATAGACAGACAGATAGATATTGAGACAGAAAGTTGGGCAGCTAGACACGTTGAATGAATAGATAAATATATATATACTCATACATATACATACGTACACATACATATATATATATATATATATATATATATATATATATATATATATATATATATATATATATATATATATATTACGGAGAGTACAAAAGAGAAGGGACCAAGAATGCATGTAATGAGATTATGCAGCCACTTACACACTTTCGGTTACGAGAGATTTATGTTAATGTTCCTGGCCGCTACCAACTACTTGCCGGAGGTGGAGGTGGAGAAGGAGAAGAAGGAGGAGGAGGAGGAGGTGGAGGAGGAGGAGGAGAAGAAGAAGAAGAAGAAAAAGAAGAAGAAGAAGAAGGAGAAGGAGAGGAGAGAGAAAGAGAAAGAGAAGGAGGAGGTAGGAGAAAGAGAAGGAGAAGGAGAAGGAGGAGATGAGGAAGGAACAGTCGTCATCCCAATTTTCTCTCAGGTTAAAAATGAATCGAAGACACTAGATTAATCCCTCGATAATCACAAAACAATGCTAATGAATAACGGATATTTACATAAACATCAATTTTACACAAATAACCACACTCTCAGGATCCCCCCCCCCCTCAAAAAAAAAATAAATAAATAATAATTAAATAAAAGAATCCTTCTAGAATATCGAAGGAAGCTGGAGGAGGAGAACGGGTCTTGAGGACTTCTTAGGGCTTTCACAAGGACCTCCCACCCCCCCTTCGTAACGGAGGCCTTGTCCTTATTTGTCGTTCGGATCGGTCTCTGCGGATCAATTAGACCGATTAAGTCCCCTTTTCAAAGCCGTCCGAGGGAGGTGTGTGAGGTCTGCTGTGGTTCTGGTTTTCACTTTTTATTCGTGTTCCGTCTGTCATGATGATAGAGGCGCTGAGGTTGTATTTACACGCAGATGAACGATGTGAATACATGTAATGATATATATATATATATATATATATATATATATATATATATATATATATATATATATATATATATATATATATATATATATATAAGCACAGCCATATACATACATCACACACACACACACACACACACACACACACACACACACACACACACATATATATATATATATATATATATATATATATATATATATATATGTATATATGTATGTATATATATATATATATATATATATATATATATATATATATATATATATATATATATATATATATATGTATATATGTATATGCATTATACACACATATACATATATTTAATATATATATACACACATACATATATAATACACACACATACACACACACACACACACACACACACACACACACACACACACCACACACACACACACACACACACACACACACACACACACACACACATATATATATATATATAATATTATATATATATAATATATATATATATACAAATATACATATACATATACATACATACACACATATATATACATATATACACATATAATATGCATGTATTATATATGTACATATGCATGTATATTGTTGCATGTGTATATGTATATGGATACGTATATATATATATACACTCATATATATGTGTGTGTTTGTGTGTATGGATATGCATATGTTTGTGTAAATGAATGCATTTAAACACAGACACATCTAAGCCTGTCCGTGTGCCTGCCTGCCCATAATCACGCACCCTCGCCCCCTCGCCCACGACGCGCCGCCCGCGCCCATCCTCCGCCGCCGCCTTAGCCTTTTGCCTCCTCCCACGCCGCGCACTTTCACATATTGTGGCAACTTACCGCACGTCCGCACCTCTCTTCCAGCGTCACATCGAGGGCTCTTGGGATCTTGCATTTCCGATGACCTTTTAGGCCTTCGGGAGGAATGACGTCACGACCCCTTCGTATGGTGGGGGCGCGTGGCTCGTCTGGGAAACGATTTCGGGGTTGGAAACGAGATTTTTTTTTTTTGTAGTAGAGATTTTTGTTGTGGGAGAGAGAAGTGTGGGCGTCGAGGGCACCCGCTCCTGGCTGGCACTGCCCACACTCGCCCGGGCTTGGTCTGAGGCACCTTCTCTTTTGTCTGTTTCTCATCCTTTATCATATTTGTAAATCCTTTCTTTTTCCCTTTTTCCTTTCTTTTCTTTTTTTTAAATCATCGGCGCTTCTTTATCCTTCTCCGTTTCCGGAAATAAATCTTGCTTCATCACTAATTTCTGGATCCTGTGGCATTTCCTTTTCTCTAGATTTTCCCGAAGATTTTTTAGAATTTTCCTAAAGGAAGGTGAAATCCTCGATGACAATTCATCGAGATTCTGTAAAAAAGTTTTAGTGAATTTATTCTTTATTGAAGTCTGGCCTATTTTTATGCACTGCCTGGTTTTCTAATTTACTTCCGTTTTCTCTTCATTATTTACCGTAAATATGTGTAATTAATCTGTAATAACCCCTTTTATATCACACGACAGTCCTAATTATGTTTTATACGATGTTGATATTAATGTTACGTAATATCTGTTATTAGTAAGAATCGGCAGTTGCGCGAAATGAGTGTATGTTATTCTATTAATTAGTTGACTTTTAAAGCTAATATGTGTGAGAGAAAATTAATTTGATTATCAAAATTATTGTCCTTTGCTTGATTAAAAATATACCCATTTTTTTATCATTACATCATGGATATAAAAAAATAATCAAGATTTTCTCTCTCTCTCTCTCTCTCTCTCTCTCTCTCTCCCTCTCTCTCTCTCTCTCTCTCTCTCTCTCTCTCTCTCCTCTCTCTCTCTCTCGTCTCTCTCTTCTCTCTCTCTTCTTCTCCTCTCTCTCTCTCTCCTCTCTCTTCTTCTCTCCTCTCTTCTTCTCTCCTCTCTCTCCTCTCTCTCTCTCTCTCTCTCTTCTCCTCTCTCTCTTCTCCCTTTTTCTCTTTTCCCTCTCTCTCTTCCTCTCTCCCTCCTTCTCTCCTCTCTCCTCTCTCTCTCTCTCTCTCTTCTCTCTCTCTCTCTCCTTCCCTCCCTCCCTCCCTCCCTCCCTCCCTCCCCCCCCTCCCTCCTCCCTCCCTCCCTCCCCCTCCCCTCCCCTCCCCCTCCCCTCCCCTCCTCTCTCTCTCTTTCTTTCCAAGAAAAAAATCGTCACTAAAATCAGATTTTCTCGATGCCTGCACTCCATTCCATGACGAACGACTGCCGATTTCACGTTTCCGATTCACCTTATTAAGAGCAATAAACGGTAGACGGACGAATCTGTGCAATCCGTCAGGTCGTAAGTTTTACACAAGGCATTAGATTATGATGGGATGGGATTGGATTCTATTTCGTCGTCAAAAGAGAATCGAAGAGCATCGACTAGACCGTCTTTTGTTTAGCGGTTCACGTGTTTATGTTTCTTTTACGGACAAAATGGCGCGTGACGATTCGTGAAGAAGAAAAAAAAAGGCGAGAAAGCGAGAAAAAAGAGGGAAACTCAACCGTAAAAAAATAGGCCTCAAGGTTAGTGATGGGTATCGGATAAAAGAAAAAATTCCATTTTACTATTGAAAGTTAGAGTTATGTAATAAGCCGAGAAATATAAACACACTAAAATATGGTTAATAACCGTGAAAAGAATAAATGTAACCCATAGACGAAAAGGAAAAAAAAAATGATTTAGCATTTTCAAAGTCACGCCTAACCCGGCCCGATTGCATCAACGTACGAAGTTAATAAAGCCATTGCATAATCAAATTCGGCAATAGACATCCCTCCCCGTTAGAAAGAGGCGGTCGCTTGAATCTCTCCTTCATTCACGACGCCCACGCCCATAAGTCACGGTATGGGCGTGTGAGGTACGCCCGCGGTGTGGAGATACAGTTGTGCCAGAGTTCAGAGGGACAAATTCGACTCCATCTGTTCCGCCAAAAACTTTCTTCTGCCTCATGGCCCGTGTCTCCTTCCTCGCCTCTGTGTAAGTGTGTGTGTGTTTGTGTGTGCGTGTAGGTGTGTGCGTGTCTGAGAGAGAGAGGGGGAAGGAGGAAGGGAAAGAGAGAGAGAAAGGAAGAGGAAGAAGGAAGGAGGGAGAGAAAGAGTCACCCACGCTTAAGCCATCACGACAAAAAAAAAAAAGAACATAAATATACAAGACAAAAATCATATAATACAAACAAACACATCAAGAAAACCGATCACGTGACCTTCCAGTGGCACGACGTCACGAGGAAGTTTCTCCCAAAGAGGAAAAAATGGAAGAGACGCGAAGAGGGAGGTGACTAAGAGAACTCTCCCCAGACCCTTCTCACTAAGGGGACTCTCCCGAAGACCCTCTCGCTAAGAGGACTCTCCTCAGGACTCTCTCACTAAGAGGACTCTCCCGAAGACCCTTCTAACTCTCCCCAGGACTCTCTCGCTAAAAGGACTCTCCTCAGGACTCTCACTAAGAGGACTCTCCCGAAGATCCTCTCGCGTGAAACAGACGGACGCTCTCGGGGAAACGCCGGACGGGGACCGGATATTGCATGACGTCATCTGCCTTGTTTGGGGATGGGTAGAAGGAGGGGGGGAGGGGGAGGGGATTGGGTAAGAGGATGGGGAAGGGGAAGGTGATGGAGGAGGGAGGGAGGGAGGGAAGAGGCGATGGGTTAGGGATGTAGGGAAGGGGGTTGGGGGAGGGGGGGGTAAGGAAAAGGCAGGTGATGGGTAAGGAAAGAGAGACAGGATGTATTAATAGGAGATAGGACATAGGGAGAAAAAAACATTGTTTGAGGAGGATCTGTTGTCTGTCTCTCCCCGTCTCAGGAACACACACACACACACACACACACGCACACACACACACACACACACACACACACACACACACACACACACACACACACACACACACATACATTATATGAATATATGCGTATACATACATGTATAAATATATATCTAAATACATATAAATAAATATACAAATGTAAATATCTATCTATAAACATATATATAAACACTCATGAAGTCATAGATAAAATAAAAACCTTAGTCAAGGATGTTACATGAAGCAATGATTTCCCCGGTAAATGGAGCAGATGTAAGTTCTGTGAAAGTGGTCGAGGAAACGTCTCATTTTTAAAAAGATTTCTTCTCTACTTCCCTCCCTTTGTCTCTCTGTCTCTCTTTTGTCTCTCTCTCTGTCTCTCTCTTTCCATACGGAAGAAGGCAAAGCAGATAGGCAGTTGATACGAAAAACAAAGAAGGAAGATAAAAGAGATACATATTAAAGTAGAGAATAGGGAGAAGGGAAGAATGAAAGGAAGACAAATAATACGGTAGATTTATAAATAAAAGAAGATAAGAATAAAGAACAGAAAAAACAGGAAATGAAAGTAATACAATAAGAAAGAAAGGAGAGAGAGAGAGAGAGAGAGAGAGAGAGAGAGAGAGAGAGAGAAATAAAAGTAGAAGACAAGAAGACAAACAAGGAGAATAGGAGAGAAAGAGAGAACAGAACAACAACAAAAAACGAAGAAAAATTAAAATAAAGAAAACAAGACAAAGAATGAAAGGAATTAAAGAAGAATAAGGGAGAGGGGGCGTGGACAGTGTCGCAAGTCACAAGAATGGGTTACTCGACATATGTATCACGAATTGTCTTCAGCGTCTCCTTTGTTCAGCGCGCGAGTCCCTCTCCCGTAGCGTATACTTAGCGGGGCGTTTGAACAAGATGAACGCTCGTGCTCCGGGTATTCTGCGGGTGGGGGGAGGGGGGAGAGGGGAGGGGGTAGAGGGAGGCACGGTGAGAGGGTGGGAGGGACGGTGGGAAGGTGAGAGGGAAAAGAGGGAGGGAAGGAGGGAGGGTGGGAGGGAAAGAGGGAGGGTGGGAGGGAAAGAGGGAGGGTGGGAGGGAAAGGGGGAGGGAAGAAGGGAGGGTGGGAGGGAAAGAGGGAATAGGAAGGGAGGGAAGGAAGGAGGTTGGGGATGGGGGGGGTAGGGGTCAGGTGAAGAGAGAAGAGGGGGAGGGGATAGGGAATACGTGAGGGAGGGTATTAGAGGGGGGAGGGGGGGCTGGCAGGAAGGAGATCAAGGCAAGCGTTCACTCTCACGGCCTCGAGCTTTTGATCTCGAAGAGGGGGGGGAGGGGGAGGGTAGATAAAAGGTAAAATGGGCCATAAAGAGGAGAGCGATAAGGGAGGGAAATGAAGAAAAGTAGAAGAACGAGAAGAGGATAAAGGATAAAGAAGAATAAGAAAAAAAAAAAGCAAATGGACTGATGATAATGGAGGAGAAATTTAATAAGAAAGAAAGTGTAAGATAAAATAGAAAGAAAAAAAGAAAGAAAGAAAGAGAGGAAGACCAAGAAAGACAGATTAGATCAGCAGCTACCCTCACGCCCCGCGCCCAAAACGCCCACGAAAGCACATCTCGCTTCCAAGACGTCGAGAGCTTTTGGAAAGGTCGTCTTGAGACATTTCCTCCGCCCGCCCACGGTTCGCCCCCGCCCACGATCCGTCCCCGTCCACGGTTCGCCCCCGCCCACGATCCGTCCCCGTCCACGGTTCGCCCCCGCCCACGGTTCGCCCCCGCCCACGATCCGTCCCCGCCCACGATCCGTCCATAGCCACGGCTTGCCTCCACCCACGTCCGTCCCCGCCCACGGTTCGCCTCCGCCCACGATCCGCCTCCACCCACAACCCGCCCCCGCCCACGTCTGTCCGTGTCGAGGCAGCTGCTTCGCCGACGTCCAGACGGAGCTTGCTAGTGCGTGTCCTCCCGCGCTTAATGGAAAGAAAAACGGGGCAGTTTATTCTCTTGAAAATGTAAAATAACGATGATAAGGATATCTGATGCCAATCGATGCGAGATGCACCGTCACTCTCGGGATGTTGACCAGGCGAGGAGGCGATCTCTCTCTCTCTCTCTCTCTCTCTCTCTCTCTCTCTCTCTCTATATATATTATATATATATATAATATATATATATTATATATATATATATCTTAATCTTCTTCGTCTGTCTGTCTGCTCTCCTCTCTCTCTCTCTCTCTCTCTCTCTCTCTCTCTCTCTCTCTCTCTCTCTCTCTCTCTCTCTCTCTCTCTCTCTCTCTCTCTCTCTCTCTCTGGAACGTCGCTGAGGCTATTTCTGCCTCGAAAGCCCACAGGTCACTGATCTTGGAGAGGCTGTCCTTCGTCTCCCTTCTTTCTCTTTGCCTTCACCTTTCTCCCTCTTTCTTCTTCTCCTTTTCCTCTTCCTCCTCCTCCACCTCTTCTCTCTCCTCTCCTCTCTCCTCCTCCTCTCTCTCTCCTCTCTCCTCTTTCCTCTCCCCTCCTCTTTTCCTCCTCTCCTCCTCCTCCTTTCTCTCCCTTCTCTCCTCCTCTCTACCTCCTCTCCTCCTCCTCCTCCTCCTCCTCCTCCTCCTCCTCCTCCTCCTCCTGCTCCTCCCCCTCCCCTTTCGTTGGCCAAAGCCCTGACCTTGGAGAGGATAATGGACTCAAAGGGGTGATCGTCATAACGTCTGGAGCTCGTGGTGATGGAGCGAGCAGCGAGGGGTGGGTAGGCGAGCGGCAGGTAGGCAGGTCGGGGGGGGAGTAGGCAAGCAGATTGGGTAGGGGAGGGGCAGGAGATGGAGGCGGGGTGGCGGGGGAAGGAGGTGGGGTGGCGGGGGAAGGAGGTGGGGAGGCCAATGCGGCTGGTGGAGGCTTAGGTTGTAATTATGTTATAAGTGAGAGTAGGGGGAGGGAAATGAGGGAGGGAGAAGGAGGGGGGAGGGGGAGGTAGGGGGGAATTAACCGCAATTCAGAAGGAAGGAAAGGGAGGATTGGCCACAGGAGGGAGAAGGGTGGAATTAAAGGAAGGGAAGAAGAGAGCGAGGTATGTATTTTGCCACAGAAAGGGAAACACAAAGGAAAGAGGAAAACCCAAAATAAAAGGTGGAGTATAGGAAACGAGGTGAGGGACAGACAAGGACATCCCCAAAATAGGGGACTCTGTCAGAGAAAAAACGAGAGAGAGAGAGAAAAAAGAAAGGTAATTTACACGTTGTCACTTTCGTAACAACATGAAAGAAATGGCTTCGAAAGCGAGCGTTCGGTAATGAATACAGCGAGACAGACTAATCTAATCTTTAATTGAAACGAGTATCAACAGGTACCGATTATAAAGTTGGGTCAAGAACGTTGCGAGAAGAAGCTAGGTTGCGTACCATAAGTAGATGGATGACTTGCACGCCCACATAACTAAACTAAACCGGTCACGAAATTGTATCTGTCACGTAGCGAATGAGATAATGCCGTAGACTGGCAGGTGTCACTTGCATGTTACGTCGTAGATGTGGAAGGCAAAAAGTGAGTGCGAGAGAGAGGGAGGGAGGGAGAGAGAGAGAGAGAGAGAGAGAGAAGAGGAGAGAGAGGAATAATGGATGCAATATATTCCAGAATAATTTTGAAATCACGAAAGTTTCGACATCCCGGAGACTTCAACGACCTGGTAGATAATGAGCCAAGCGTTACACCACTATAAGAAGGGAAAACATTTGTTATGGACACTCGCCTCAGACAAATAGGTCTGTCATGCACAACTGACAAGTGAAGTGACACGGAATTCGTCTGTCAGCTGTCATGCATCTCACTCTTTTCTGGAAACAGTCAAGCCAGCCCCATGATTTGACCGCTCATCCGGCCTTCATTGAGCAAAAGGCTATTTGATTGTAGTAAACAACCTAACTACCTTCCCATCCTCTTCACAGGGGCATTTAGGGCATCAGCTGGCATACAGGGTGGCCACCAGGGGGCGCCAGGGCTGGGGGGGGGGAGAAGTGAGTACCTGCCCACCACCTGGCATGAGAAGGCGATGGGACAGAGTGTAGGAAGAAGAGGAGGAGAAGGAAAAGGGGGAAGAATAGAAAGGAGAAAAAGAGAGAAGTGGAAGATAATACTACGAATAAGCCGAAGAAAAAGACGGCGAGGAGTAAAAAATTAGGTGAAGAAGAAGGAAAGATAGAAGAGAACAAACGAATCATGAAGGATAGGAAGACGATGGTGATGATGCGGTTTGGCGAATGATGAAATTTGTGATGATGGTTTCCGGCAGCCTCGTTGTTAATGACATGAGCTCGATGAAGATAAGGCAGAAGGTGGAGGGGGGGGGAGGAAGCGATGGCACGGTGGTGTTAATGACAGTGTAATTAGACGAGAAAGATTAATAACGATCTCCGGGGTTGCGACACAACGAAAGTGAAATCGGAAGACCTCGGATTAAAAAAGTGTTGCGTTTCCTTTTTGTTTTTCGTTTTAAAGGATGCATTATGGGTGCGTGATAGATGAAGGTAATAGATAGATCATTTTTATGCGTAATATTAGAATATATTTCTTAAAAAGATAGAGCTATTAAGTTGTAATATACAAAAGTGATTAAGAACATTTCTACATTATGCGACCCGGATTTAACATGTCGCTGATAATTTTTTTTTTTCTTTTTTTTTTCCTTTTCTCTTCTCCTTTTTCTTACGGGCCTCGGAAAAAAAATATTAATGACACAGAATCTCCCATGTCATGTCCGAAAACACCTCTTGTCCCTAAAAACAAGGCCCAGGAATGTCCCTAGATCCCCCCAAACACCCTTCCTTGCCCCGTGTCCTCGCCTGGGTGTCCAAACATCCAGCCCACATACCCACTCATTGCCCATCCGCGGGAGACCCGATGACCCGAACAAAGGACCCGCTCCCATTTCTACCTGAGGGCGACGCTCTTTACCTGTGAGAGTGAGAGACACATTACAGGGTCACTCCAAGGTAAAATAGGAGTGATGACAGGGTGGGCGGGTCGGTGACAGGGGGGGGGGGGGACGATGGGTTTATGGCACTCTCGTCATGAGCTCCCCTTGCGCACGCGCCCGTCGCCAGGGAGGGGGGGGGGGGGCGCAGGGAGGGTCGTGGGCTGTCGCTTATGTGCGTGGGTGTGTATTTTTGTGCGTTTGGCGAACTGCATGAGCTTATTTGCATATACACGCACACGCACACGTACGCGCACGCACACGCGCGCACACACACACACACACACACACACATATATTTATATTTATGTACATATGTTTTATATATATACACATATAGTAAGTATATATTATGTATATTATATATATGATATATATAGTATATACATATGCACAGTATATATATATATATATATATATATATATATATATATATATATATATATATATATATATATATATATTTACATATGCATACATAAATATAGACTGTCATGTACGTATACATTTCAAACCAAATCGCTGATGCATAACTCAATAAACTCTTAATAATGTTGTAATTGGTATACACACTAATCTCAAAGAACTCTAATTAAATGCACTGAATTAGTGAAAGGAAAATCTACCCGTCTTTCCTATCTTCCATTCTTCCCCCTCCTCTTCCTCCTCATCCCTAATCCCCCCCCACCCCCCTTCTACCTGATCTATTTCTAAGCTCCTTTCGCTTTCCTTGTCCTGGGGGAGGGGGAAGGGATAGGGGAGGGGGAGGGGGAAGGGGGGAAGCAAGATGTGACGTCATCAAAGCGGCATTTCCAGAGACTGAGGTCGCGTTGCCATGAGCCGCCACGTGGCTTGATTTCGGGTGATTTTTATGACGATGGTGATCAGGTCTGATCTGCATATGATTATAGAACATCGGAAAATAACACAACTTCTTCACATAATCGCAAGAAAATGACTTTGAAAACGCGAGAAAGAGACAGGAATGACGTCAGAGCAGACATGTGCCGCGAGCAGATCTCTCTCCATGTTCGGAGTTGGCAGTCATGGATGTAATAACAAATAATCTCTCTTTTCTTTCTATTTCTCGACCGCGCTCTCACCTTTGCGAAGTTATCCTCGCAACTCACGATTTAAAAAGAAAAGCACCATGGAAGTAAATCGGAAAGGAGAGAGAGAGAGAGAGAGAGAGAGAGAGAGAGAGAGAGAGATATATCTTTATTTGAATCCTATTCAGCCTCTTCCAGGAATCGCTATTGCAGCCGTTGGCTTTAATAGGAAAAAATATATCGTTTACTTCTGAGAATTTCGTCTAGACTGGAAATTTTGGTACGTTCGTATTTCAACTTTCATTTAAGCGCCATGTCAAAAGCTTTAACCCATTTCGTCTTTTCTTTTTTTCCTTTTGCGACCATGGGTGTCTCTGTTTCCAGGTCTTAGAACATATTTTCACGCCATAAAGCAACCACCCAAACCCGAACAGCTTAATTGCACGAGTCAGGGAAAGAAAAAAAAAGTGTTTTGAAAGTTGTTCGTCTTTGCTCCTGAGTTTGGTCAGTTCAGTGTTGCCAGACCACAAATCGTAAAGGTTTAGGGTCACACCCCGAACTGGATTGTCAACTCCCGAAAAACCACAGATGATTGTTGCAAGACTTCTGTATTTTTTTAGACAACAGGCGTGTTTACATACTTTAATCATGACAAAAAAGAAAGAAAAAAAGTATTGTATGATATAAGCTCGTAATCGTTCTTCCAAAAGTACATGCAGTGTTGCCACGTCGGATTTCGCGTCCGCCCTGTTGAAGGTGCGGTCATTGGCGTGAGGGTGACGCGGTGGGTTTCTGGCAATAATTGTTTCTCTTTTTTCCATGGCAGGTGTGTAATCTGGAAGAAATTACACAATTGTTTTCATTATCCTGGACATCCATTACTCGATCCAACAAGCGTCTTGATTAAACTTACAATATTTGCGAAATATTTCAACGGGGGTACAATTCCTTTTATAATATTTTATTCTCTCGTGAACTGATATTTCCCGCCGCTCATTTTCTCTCGTTTCCCATTTTCTAATCTCAACGTCTCGTCCACTTCCCTTTTTCTTCCTTCATAATTACACTCCGCGGGGCTATAAAAGTCTTCAAAATTTAGTCCGAATTATACCGTAACATAACCCCCAAAAAAGAAAAAAAAACGCCACAAAGACGAAAGAAAACGATTTATCTTATAATTATGCTTCTCAGAGATTCCGATTCCATTGTTTTTCCGTTTATGGAGTCGAATAACATGATCTGATCCTATCGTATATAGAATAATCAATGCAAAATCATTGCGTTCTCTTATACAGCACCGCATATCTACATTCCATTAACCTCTTGCCGTTGCACATCTCGTAAACCTAAAAGCAATCCTCAATACCTAATCTACTACACACATTAAAACCAGATATAAATACACCATTTTATAAAACCACCCTTCGTTTCTCCGGCCGCCACGTAATACTACAGGAAACCTTAGCCACGGGAGGTCACCCACCTTCGCCCGCCCACACGCCCGCACCCACGGCTAGAATCTGGCTTGTGGTGGCCAGGTAGGCTGGCGGGGAACAGGTCGTGACCCGTGTAGGCGTAGGTATTTAGAAATTTGCGGCTCGGGGATGGGAGATGCGAGAGAAGGCTGGGAGGAGGGTGAGGGGCGGAAGGGAGAGGAGGAGTAGGAGGAGGAAGTGGAGGAGGAGGAAGAGGAGGTAGAGGAGGAGGAGTAGGAGTAGGAGGAGGAGGAGGAGGAAAAAGAAGAAAAAAGAAAATGAAGTAATAGAGGAAGAGGAAGAGGAGGAGGAAAAATGGAGAAAAATGAAGAAGTAAAAACAGAAGAGGAGGAAAAAGAAGAAGGAAAAAAATAAGAGTTGTAGAGGAGGGGAAGGAAAAAAAAAAGAAAAAAATGAAGTAGAAACAGAACGAGGATGTAGGAGTGGACGGGGGGAGGGGGGAGAGGTAGGTTAGGAATTTATACTTGCTTGTGTGATGTGATTACTAATGTTTTATAACAATGGGCGTTTATTTCATCCTCTTTTCCCCGCGTTGAGGCGCACTATACCTGAACGAATAATACGGATAACTTCAGAATATACATGATTATATATTTCCTCCGATTTTACCATCCGGATAAAATCCATAAGGGGACATTAGCGTCGTCGAAAGCTATTGGCCTCATATTATCACTTACTTGTAACACGTCTTGCTAAACCCAGAGCCACATGTTGATCAGGCCGCTGACCTCGGCACATCCCACTTGACCAGATACGGGGGGGGAGGCACTACAGGGCTGATGTTATTGCTTTCTCTCTCTCTCTCTCTCTCTCTCTCTCTCTCTCTCTCTCTCTCTCTCTCTCTCTCTCTCTCTCTCTCTCTCTCTCTGTTTTGTTCTCTCTGCTTCTGTCACTCCCTCCCTCCCTCCTTTATCTCTCTCTCTCTCTCTCTCTCTCTCTCTCTCTCTCTCTCTCTCACCAGATCTAACGACGCCTGCCAGGGAATCCCGCATCCGTTGTCAGAGGGCGTCGCATCAAAGCCCCTTTATTCTGTAACTTTACGAGTCAAAAGAGCATATTTACGAGCCTAGGCCCCGCCCCCATACCCCTCAACCCTTATTCACCCTATCTCCCTTACCCCTTTCGTCCTTTCGTCCCTTCCTTCATCGGTGTTTCCTCTTTTCTCCCTTTTCTTCCTTCGTCTTCCCTCGCTCTCTCCCCACTTTATCTCCATTCATCCCTCATCTCCTTCCCTCATCTCTCATTTTCTCATTCCCTTCCTTCCTTCCTCCCTCCCTCCCTCCTTCCCCCTCCTCCTTCCTCCCTCCCTCCTTCCCCCTCCTTCCTTCCTCCCTCCCTCCTTCCCCCCTTCCCTCCCTCCCTACCTCCCCCCTCCTTTCCTCCTTTCTTCACCCCCAGGTATTGTGTCCTCGGAGATAAACATGTCACTTTGGGGAGAAAAGACAAGTGTTTCGAAATGCTTCGGTTTTCCTTTTATTTTGACCCGGGCGGTTTGACCATTCACTGACTTGTCTGTGGATCTGGATTCTTTGTGGTTAAGGGCATTTGTCCTTTTTATTTTAGCTTTTTTTTTGTTTTGTTTGTTTCTCTTTTTTTTCTTTTTTTCGTTCTTTCGTTCTCTGTTCTGTGTCTGCCTGTCCGTCTTCGTGTCTTTCTTTCTTTCTTCCTTTCTCTCTCTCTCTCTCTCTCTCTCTCTCTCTCTCTCTCTCTCTCTCTCTCTCTCTCTCTCTCTCTCTCTCTCTCTCTCTCTCCCTCTCTCCATAGCATTTATCCCTTTCCCGCGACC